>NW_027193439.1:0-24398 GCF_032444005.1 Ranitomeya imitator
AGTCTACTCGTGGGGTGGAGCACTCACAAGTATTTCTTTCACCGAGTGCCTGCAGGAACCAAATAAGGCGAAGCAAAAGCAGCCACCTGTTGGACGTGCGCTCTTTGCACGTAAACCCAGGCCATGGAGATGCCGGGGATTGAACCCGGGGCCTCACACATGCAAAGCGTGCGCTCTACCACTGAGCTACATCCCCGCTATTTGCACGACTTTCCGAAACTTGCAGGAAACGGGTCAAGATTTTTCAGCCAAGGGTTAGCATTTCTTCCAATCGCTGAACCACCTTTAGAAAAAAACTGTGAATTATTAGAGATACATCAGCTGACCTATTCAAGCTTCCGGCACGACACTCGGACTCGGTTTTCTGATGATACCAAGTAGAGACTCTGAAGCTTGTCCTTAATGCAAAGCTATTGCACATTTCCCACTTTAATCAGGCTAGAGAAAGTTGCCTATATTTGCCTGTACTATTGATTTGTGCAATGTTTGCTGAAAGTCCAGTTCCCATGGAAGACATGCCACTGAGTGGTAAAGTGATGCCCTTGCCTTAGGTTGCATGCAGTCTTTAGAATCTGCCGTGACAAAAAGCCTCTTCCTGCTATGTGACCTGGCAAAGAAACCAGTTTAAGCATCAAAGATTCCTTGAGAGTCTTGACACTACTAAGCTTGAATGTGTTCGCTAAAGATTTCTAGCCGTATTTGTAAAAGTTTGGAGATGCTGGGGATTGAACCCAGGACCTCATACATGCGAAGCATGCGCTCTACCACTGAGCTACATCCCCAAAAGTCTACTCGTGGGGTGGAGCACTCACAAGTATTTCTTTCACCGAGTGCCTGCAGGAACCAAATAAGGCGAAGCAAAAGCAGCCACCTGTTGGACGTGCGCTCTTTGCACGTAAACCCAGGCCATGGAGATGCCGGGGATTGAACCCGGGGCCTCACACATGCAAAGCGTGCGCTCTACCACTGAGCTACATCCCCGCTATTTGCACGACTTTCCGAAACTTGCAGGAAACGGGTCAAGATTTTTCAGCCAAGGGTTAGCATTTCTTCCAATCGCTGAACCACCTTTAGAAAAAAACTGTGAATTATTAGAGATACATCAGCTGACCTATTCAAGCTTCCGGCACGACACTCGGACTCGGTTTTCTGATGATACCAAGTAGAGACTCTGAAGCTTGTCCTTAATGCAAAGCTATTGCACATTTCCCACTTTAATCAGGCTAGAGAAAGTTGCCTATATTTGCCTGTACTATTGATTTGTGCAATGTTTGCTGAAAGTCCAGTTCCCATGGAAGACATGCCACTGAGTGGTAAAGTGATGCCCTTGCCTTAGGTTGCATGCAGTCTTTAGAATCTGCCGTGACAAAAAGCCTCTTCCTGCTATGTGACCTGGCAAAGAAACCAGTTTAAGCATCAAAGATTCCTTGAGAGTCTTGACACTACTAAGCTTGAATGTGTTCGCTAAAGATTTCTAGCCGTATTTGTAAAAGTTTGGAGATGCTGGGGATTGAACCCAGGACCTCATACATGCGAAGCATGCGCTCTACCACTGAGCTACATCCCCAAAAGTCTACTCGTGGGGTGGAGCACTCACAAGTATTTCTTTCACCGAGTGCCTGCAGGAACCAAATAAGGCGAAGCAAAAGCAGCCACCTGTTGGACGTGCGCTCTTTGCACGTAAACCCAGGCCATGGAGATGCCGGGGATTGAACCCGGGGCCTCACACATGCAAAGCGTGCGCTCTACCACTGAGCTACATCCCCGCTATTTGCACGACTTTCCGAAACTTGCAGGAAACGGGTCAAGATTTTTCAGCCAAGGGTTAGCATTTCTTCCAATCGCTGAACCACCTTTAGAAAAAAACTGTGAATTATTAGAGATACATCAGCTGACCTATTCAAGCTTCCGGCACGACACTCGGACTCGGTTTTCTGATGATACCAAGTAGAGACTCTGAAGCTTGTCCTTAATGCAAAGCTATTGCACATTTCCCACTTTAATCAGGCTAGAGAAAGTTGCCTATATTTGCCTGTACTATTGATTTGTGCAATGTTTGCTGAAAGTCCAGTTCCCATGGAAGACATGCCACTGAGTGGTAAAGTGATGCCCTTGCCTTAGGTTGCATGCAGTCTTTAGAATCTGCCGTGACAAAAAGCCTCTTCCTGCTATGTGACCTGGCAAAGAAACCAGTTTAAGCATCAAAGATTCCTTGAGAGTCTTGACACTACTAAGCTTGAATGTGTTCGCTAAAGATTTCTAGCCGTATTTGTAAAAGTTTGGAGATGCTGGGGATTGAACCCAGGACCTCATACATGCGAAGCATGCGCTCTACCACTGAGCTACATCCCCAAAAGTCTACTCGTGGGGTGGAGCACTCACAAGTATTTCTTTCACCGAGTGCCTGCAGGAACCAAATAAGGCGAAGCAAAAGCAGCCACCTGTTGGACGTGCGCTCTTTGCACGTAAACCCAGGCCATGGAGATGCCGGGGATTGAACCCGGGGCCTCACACATGCAAAGCGTGCGCTCTACCACTGAGCTACATCCCCGCTATTTGCACGACTTTCCGAAACTTGCAGGAAACGGGTCAAGATTTTTCAGCCAAGGGTTAGCATTTCTTCCAATCGCTGAACCACCTTTAGAAAAAAACTGTGAATTATTAGAGATACATCAGCTGACCTATTCAAGCTTCCGGCACGACACTCGGACTCGGTTTTCTGATGATACCAAGTAGAGACTCTGAAGCTTGTCCTTAATGCAAAGCTATTGCACATTTCCCACTTTAATCAGGCTAGAGAAAGTTGCCTATATTTGCCTGTACTATTGATTTGTGCAATGTTTGCTGAAAGTCCAGTTCCCATGGAAGACATGCCACTGAGTGGTAAAGTGATGCCCTTGCCTTAGGTTGCATGCAGTCTTTAGAATCTGCCGTGACAAAAAGCCTCTTCCTGCTATGTGACCTGGCAAAGAAACCAGTTTAAGCATCAAAGATTCCTTGAGAGTCTTGACACTACTAAGCTTGAATGTGTTCGCTAAAGATTTCTAGCCGTATTTGTAAAAGTTTGGAGATGCTGGGGATTGAACCCAGGACCTCATACATGCGAAGCATGCGCTCTACCACTGAGCTACATCCCCAAAAGTCTACTCGTGGGGTGGAGCACTCACAAGTATTTCTTTCACCGAGTGCCTGCAGGAACCAAATAAGGCGAAGCAAAAGCAGCCACCTGTTGGACGTGCGCTCTTTGCACGTAAACCCAGGCCATGGAGATGCCGGGGATTGAACCCGGGGCCTCACACATGCAAAGCGTGCGCTCTACCACTGAGCTACATCCCCGCTATTTGCACGACTTTCCGAAACTTGCAGGAAACGGGTCAAGATTTTTCAGCCAAGGGTTAGCATTTCTTCCAATCGCTGAACCACCTTTAGAAAAAAACTGTGAATTATTAGAGATACATCAGCTGACCTATTCAAGCTTCCGGCACGACACTCGGACTCGGTTTTCTGATGATACCAAGTAGAGACTCTGAAGCTTGTCCTTAATGCAAAGCTATTGCACATTTCCCACTTTAATCAGGCTAGAGAAAGTTGCCTATATTTGCCTGTACTATTGATTTGTGCAATGTTTGCTGAAAGTCCAGTTCCCATGGAAGACATGCCACTGAGTGGTAAAGTGATGCCCTTGCCTTAGGTTGCATGCAGTCTTTAGAATCTGCCGTGACAAAAAGCCTCTTCCTGCTATGTGACCTGGCAAAGAAACCAGTTTAAGCATCAAAGATTCCTTGAGAGTCTTGACACTACTAAGCTTGAATGTGTTCGCTAAAGATTTCTAGCCGTATTTGTAAAAGTTTGGAGATGCTGGGGATTGAACCCAGGACCTCATACATGCGAAGCATGCGCTCTACCACTGAGCTACATCCCCAAAAGTCTACTCGTGGGGTGGAGCACTCACAAGTATTTCTTTCACCGAGTGCCTGCAGGAACCAAATAAGGCGAAGCAAAAGCAGCCACCTGTTGGACGTGCGCTCTTTGCACGTAAACCCAGGCCATGGAGATGCCGGGGATTGAACCCGGGGCCTCACACATGCAAAGCGTGCGCTCTACCACTGAGCTACATCCCCGCTATTTGCACGACTTTCCGAAACTTGCAGGAAACGGGTCAAGATTTTTCAGCCAAGGGTTAGCATTTCTTCCAATCGCTGAACCACCTTTAGAAAAAAACTGTGAATTATTAGAGATACATCAGCTGACCTATTCAAGCTTCCGGCACGACACTCGGACTCGGTTTTCTGATGATACCAAGTAGAGACTCTGAAGCTTGTCCTTAATGCAAAGCTATTGCACATTTCCCACTTTAATCAGGCTAGAGAAAGTTGCCTATATTTGCCTGTACTATTGATTTGTGCAATGTTTGCTGAAAGTCCAGTTCCCATGGAAGACATGCCACTGAGTGGTAAAGTGATGCCCTTGCCTTAGGTTGCATGCAGTCTTTAGAATCTGCCGTGACAAAAAGCCTCTTCCTGCTATGTGACCTGGCAAAGAAACCAGTTTAAGCATCAAAGATTCCTTGAGAGTCTTGACACTACTAAGCTTGAATGTGTTCGCTAAAGATTTCTAGCCGTATTTGTAAAAGTTTGGAGATGCTGGGGATTGAACCCAGGACCTCATACATGCGAAGCATGCGCTCTACCACTGAGCTACATCCCCAAAAGTCTACTCGTGGGGTGGAGCACTCACAAGTATTTCTTTCACCGAGTGCCTGCAGGAACCAAATAAGGCGAAGCAAAAGCAGCCACCTGTTGGACGTGCGCTCTTTGCACGTAAACCCAGGCCATGGAGATGCCGGGGATTGAACCCGGGGCCTCACACATGCAAAGCGTGCGCTCTACCACTGAGCTACATCCCCGCTATTTGCACGACTTTCCGAAACTTGCAGGAAACGGGTCAAGATTTTTCAGCCAAGGGTTAGCATTTCTTCCAATCGCTGAACCACCTTTAGAAAAAAACTGTGAATTATTAGAGATACATCAGCTGACCTATTCAAGCTTCCGGCACGACACTCGGACTCGGTTTTCTGATGATACCAAGTAGAGACTCTGAAGCTTGTCCTTAATGCAAAGCTATTGCACATTTCCCACTTTAATCAGGCTAGAGAAAGTTGCCTATATTTGCCTGTACTATTGATTTGTGCAATGTTTGCTGAAAGTCCAGTTCCCATGGAAGACATGCCACTGAGTGGTAAAGTGATGCCCTTGCCTTAGGTTGCATGCAGTCTTTAGAATCTGCCGTGACAAAAAGCCTCTTCCTGCTATGTGACCTGGCAAAGAAACCAGTTTAAGCATCAAAGATTCCTTGAGAGTCTTGACACTACTAAGCTTGAATGTGTTCGCTAAAGATTTCTAGCCGTATTTGTAAAAGTTTGGAGATGCTGGGGATTGAACCCAGGACCTCATACATGCGAAGCATGCGCTCTACCACTGAGCTACATCCCCAAAAGTCTACTCGTGGGGTGGAGCACTCACAAGTATTTCTTTCACCGAGTGCCTGCAGGAACCAAATAAGGCGAAGCAAAAGCAGCCACCTGTTGGACGTGCGCTCTTTGCACGTAAACCCAGGCCATGGAGATGCCGGGGATTGAACCCGGGGCCTCACACATGCAAAGCGTGCGCTCTACCACTGAGCTACATCCCCGCTATTTGCACGACTTTCCGAAACTTGCAGGAAACGGGTCAAGATTTTTCAGCCAAGGGTTAGCATTTCTTCCAATCGCTGAACCACCTTTAGAAAAAAACTGTGAATTATTAGAGATACATCAGCTGACCTATTCAAGCTTCCGGCACGACACTCGGACTCGGTTTTCTGATGATACCAAGTAGAGACTCTGAAGCTTGTCCTTAATGCAAAGCTATTGCACATTTCCCACTTTAATCAGGCTAGAGAAAGTTGCCTATATTTGCCTGTACTATTGATTTGTGCAATGTTTGCTGAAAGTCCAGTTCCCATGGAAGACATGCCACTGAGTGGTAAAGTGATGCCCTTGCCTTAGGTTGCATGCAGTCTTTAGAATCTGCCGTGACAAAAAGCCTCTTCCTGCTATGTGACCTGGCAAAGAAACCAGTTTAAGCATCAAAGATTCCTTGAGAGTCTTGACACTACTAAGCTTGAATGTGTTCGCTAAAGATTTCTAGCCGTATTTGTAAAAGTTTGGAGATGCTGGGGATTGAACCCAGGACCTCATACATGCGAAGCATGCGCTCTACCACTGAGCTACATCCCCAAAAGTCTACTCGTGGGGTGGAGCACTCACAAGTATTTCTTTCACCGAGTGCCTGCAGGAACCAAATAAGGCGAAGCAAAAGCAGCCACCTGTTGGACGTGCGCTCTTTGCACGTAAACCCAGGCCATGGAGATGCCGGGGATTGAACCCGGGGCCTCACACATGCAAAGCGTGCGCTCTACCACTGAGCTACATCCCCGCTATTTGCACGACTTTCCGAAACTTGCAGGAAACGGGTCAAGATTTTTCAGCCAAGGGTTAGCATTTCTTCCAATCGCTGAACCACCTTTAGAAAAAAACTGTGAATTATTAGAGATACATCAGCTGACCTATTCAAGCTTCCGGCACGACACTCGGACTCGGTTTTCTGATGATACCAAGTAGAGACTCTGAAGCTTGTCCTTAATGCAAAGCTATTGCACATTTCCCACTTTAATCAGGCTAGAGAAAGTTGCCTATATTTGCCTGTACTATTGATTTGTGCAATGTTTGCTGAAAGTCCAGTTCCCATGGAAGACATGCCACTGAGTGGTAAAGTGATGCCCTTGCCTTAGGTTGCATGCAGTCTTTAGAATCTGCCGTGACAAAAAGCCTCTTCCTGCTATGTGACCTGGCAAAGAAACCAGTTTAAGCATCAAAGATTCCTTGAGAGTCTTGACACTACTAAGCTTGAATGTGTTCGCTAAAGATTTCTAGCCGTATTTGTAAAAGTTTGGAGATGCTGGGGATTGAACCCAGGACCTCATACATGCGAAGCATGCGCTCTACCACTGAGCTACATCCCCAAAAGTCTACTCGTGGGGTGGAGCACTCACAAGTATTTCTTTCACCGAGTGCCTGCAGGAACCAAATAAGGCGAAGCAAAAGCAGCCACCTGTTGGACGTGCGCTCTTTGCACGTAAACCCAGGCCATGGAGATGCCGGGGATTGAACCCGGGGCCTCACACATGCAAAGCGTGCGCTCTACCACTGAGCTACATCCCCGCTATTTGCACGACTTTCCGAAACTTGCAGGAAACGGGTCAAGATTTTTCAGCCAAGGGTTAGCATTTCTTCCAATCGCTGAACCACCTTTAGAAAAAAACTGTGAATTATTAGAGATACATCAGCTGACCTATTCAAGCTTCCGGCACGACACTCGGACTCGGTTTTCTGATGATACCAAGTAGAGACTCTGAAGCTTGTCCTTAATGCAAAGCTATTGCACATTTCCCACTTTAATCAGGCTAGAGAAAGTTGCCTATATTTGCCTGTACTATTGATTTGTGCAATGTTTGCTGAAAGTCCAGTTCCCATGGAAGACATGCCACTGAGTGGTAAAGTGATGCCCTTGCCTTAGGTTGCATGCAGTCTTTAGAATCTGCCGTGACAAAAAGCCTCTTCCTGCTATGTGACCTGGCAAAGAAACCAGTTTAAGCATCAAAGATTCCTTGAGAGTCTTGACACTACTAAGCTTGAATGTGTTCGCTAAAGATTTCTAGCCGTATTTGTAAAAGTTTGGAGATGCTGGGGATTGAACCCAGGACCTCATACATGCGAAGCATGCGCTCTACCACTGAGCTACATCCCCAAAAGTCTACTCGTGGGGTGGAGCACTCACAAGTATTTCTTTCACCGAGTGCCTGCAGGAACCAAATAAGGCGAAGCAAAAGCAGCCACCTGTTGGACGTGCGCTCTTTGCACGTAAACCCAGGCCATGGAGATGCCGGGGATTGAACCCGGGGCCTCACACATGCAAAGCGTGCGCTCTACCACTGAGCTACATCCCCGCTATTTGCACGACTTTCCGAAACTTGCAGGAAACGGGTCAAGATTTTTCAGCCAAGGGTTAGCATTTCTTCCAATCGCTGAACCACCTTTAGAAAAAAACTGTGAATTATTAGAGATACATCAGCTGACCTATTCAAGCTTCCGGCACGACACTCGGACTCGGTTTTCTGATGATACCAAGTAGAGACTCTGAAGCTTGTCCTTAATGCAAAGCTATTGCACATTTCCCACTTTAATCAGGCTAGAGAAAGTTGCCTATATTTGCCTGTACTATTGATTTGTGCAATGTTTGCTGAAAGTCCAGTTCCCATGGAAGACATGCCACTGAGTGGTAAAGTGATGCCCTTGCCTTAGGTTGCATGCAGTCTTTAGAATCTGCCGTGACAAAAAGCCTCTTCCTGCTATGTGACCTGGCAAAGAAACCAGTTTAAGCATCAAAGATTCCTTGAGAGTCTTGACACTACTAAGCTTGAATGTGTTCGCTAAAGATTTCTAGCCGTATTTGTAAAAGTTTGGAGATGCTGGGGATTGAACCCAGGACCTCATACATGCGAAGCATGCGCTCTACCACTGAGCTACATCCCCAAAAGTCTACTCGTGGGGTGGAGCACTCACAAGTATTTCTTTCACCGAGTGCCTGCAGGAACCAAATAAGGCGAAGCAAAAGCAGCCACCTGTTGGACGTGCGCTCTTTGCACGTAAACCCAGGCCATGGAGATGCCGGGGATTGAACCCGGGGCCTCACACATGCAAAGCGTGCGCTCTACCACTGAGCTACATCCCCGCTATTTGCACGACTTTCCGAAACTTGCAGGAAACGGGTCAAGATTTTTCAGCCAAGGGTTAGCATTTCTTCCAATCGCTGAACCACCTTTAGAAAAAAACTGTGAATTATTAGAGATACATCAGCTGACCTATTCAAGCTTCCGGCACGACACTCGGACTCGGTTTTCTGATGATACCAAGTAGAGACTCTGAAGCTTGTCCTTAATGCAAAGCTATTGCACATTTCCCACTTTAATCAGGCTAGAGAAAGTTGCCTATATTTGCCTGTACTATTGATTTGTGCAATGTTTGCTGAAAGTCCAGTTCCCATGGAAGACATGCCACTGAGTGGTAAAGTGATGCCCTTGCCTTAGGTTGCATGCAGTCTTTAGAATCTGCCGTGACAAAAAGCCTCTTCCTGCTATGTGACCTGGCAAAGAAACCAGTTTAAGCATCAAAGATTCCTTGAGAGTCTTGACACTACTAAGCTTGAATGTGTTCGCTAAAGATTTCTAGCCGTATTTGTAAAAGTTTGGAGATGCTGGGGATTGAACCCAGGACCTCATACATGCGAAGCATGCGCTCTACCACTGAGCTACATCCCCAAAAGTCTACTCGTGGGGTGGAGCACTCACAAGTATTTCTTTCACCGAGTGCCTGCAGGAACCAAATAAGGCGAAGCAAAAGCAGCCACCTGTTGGACGTGCGCTCTTTGCACGTAAACCCAGGCCATGGAGATGCCGGGGATTGAACCCGGGGCCTCACACATGCAAAGCGTGCGCTCTACCACTGAGCTACATCCCCGCTATTTGCACGACTTTCCGAAACTTGCAGGAAACGGGTCAAGATTTTTCAGCCAAGGGTTAGCATTTCTTCCAATCGCTGAACCACCTTTAGAAAAAAACTGTGAATTATTAGAGATACATCAGCTGACCTATTCAAGCTTCCGGCACGACACTCGGACTCGGTTTTCTGATGATACCAAGTAGAGACTCTGAAGCTTGTCCTTAATGCAAAGCTATTGCACATTTCCCACTTTAATCAGGCTAGAGAAAGTTGCCTATATTTGCCTGTACTATTGATTTGTGCAATGTTTGCTGAAAGTCCAGTTCCCATGGAAGACATGCCACTGAGTGGTAAAGTGATGCCCTTGCCTTAGGTTGCATGCAGTCTTTAGAATCTGCCGTGACAAAAAGCCTCTTCCTGCTATGTGACCTGGCAAAGAAACCAGTTTAAGCATCAAAGATTCCTTGAGAGTCTTGACACTACTAAGCTTGAATGTGTTCGCTAAAGATTTCTAGCCGTATTTGTAAAAGTTTGGAGATGCTGGGGATTGAACCCAGGACCTCATACATGCGAAGCATGCGCTCTACCACTGAGCTACATCCCCAAAAGTCTACTCGTGGGGTGGAGCACTCACAAGTATTTCTTTCACCGAGTGCCTGCAGGAACCAAATAAGGCGAAGCAAAAGCAGCCACCTGTTGGACGTGCGCTCTTTGCACGTAAACCCAGGCCATGGAGATGCCGGGGATTGAACCCGGGGCCTCACACATGCAAAGCGTGCGCTCTACCACTGAGCTACATCCCCGCTATTTGCACGACTTTCCGAAACTTGCAGGAAACGGGTCAAGATTTTTCAGCCAAGGGTTAGCATTTCTTCCAATCGCTGAACCACCTTTAGAAAAAAACTGTGAATTATTAGAGATACATCAGCTGACCTATTCAAGCTTCCGGCACGACACTCGGACTCGGTTTTCTGATGATACCAAGTAGAGACTCTGAAGCTTGTCCTTAATGCAAAGCTATTGCACATTTCCCACTTTAATCAGGCTAGAGAAAGTTGCCTATATTTGCCTGTACTATTGATTTGTGCAATGTTTGCTGAAAGTCCAGTTCCCATGGAAGACATGCCACTGAGTGGTAAAGTGATGCCCTTGCCTTAGGTTGCATGCAGTCTTTAGAATCTGCCGTGACAAAAAGCCTCTTCCTGCTATGTGACCTGGCAAAGAAACCAGTTTAAGCATCAAAGATTCCTTGAGAGTCTTGACACTACTAAGCTTGAATGTGTTCGCTAAAGATTTCTAGCCGTATTTGTAAAAGTTTGGAGATGCTGGGGATTGAACCCAGGACCTCATACATGCGAAGCATGCGCTCTACCACTGAGCTACATCCCCAAAAGTCTACTCGTGGGGTGGAGCACTCACAAGTATTTCTTTCACCGAGTGCCTGCAGGAACCAAATAAGGCGAAGCAAAAGCAGCCACCTGTTGGACGTGCGCTCTTTGCACGTAAACCCAGGCCATGGAGATGCCGGGGATTGAACCCGGGGCCTCACACATGCAAAGCGTGCGCTCTACCACTGAGCTACATCCCCGCTATTTGCACGACTTTCCGAAACTTGCAGGAAACGGGTCAAGATTTTTCAGCCAAGGGTTAGCATTTCTTCCAATCGCTGAACCACCTTTAGAAAAAAACTGTGAATTATTAGAGATACATCAGCTGACCTATTCAAGCTTCCGGCACGACACTCGGACTCGGTTTTCTGATGATACCAAGTAGAGACTCTGAAGCTTGTCCTTAATGCAAAGCTATTGCACATTTCCCACTTTAATCAGGCTAGAGAAAGTTGCCTATATTTGCCTGTACTATTGATTTGTGCAATGTTTGCTGAAAGTCCAGTTCCCATGGAAGACATGCCACTGAGTGGTAAAGTG
Organism: Ranitomeya imitator; assembly: GCF_032444005.1. Lineage (NCBI taxonomy): Eukaryota > Metazoa > Chordata > Amphibia > Anura > Dendrobatidae > Ranitomeya > Ranitomeya imitator. The sequence continues at coordinate 11,527 of NW_027193439.1, forward strand.
ATGCCCTTGCCTTAGGTTGCATGCAGTCTTTAGAATCTGCCGTGACAAAAAGCCTCTTCCTGCTATGTGACCTGGCAAAGAAACCAGTTTAAGCATCAAAGATTCCTTGAGAGTCTTGACACTACTAAGCTTGAATGTGTTCGCTAAAGATTTCTAGCCGTATTTGTAAAAGTTTGGAGATGCTGGGGATTGAACCCAGGACCTCATACATGCGAAGCATGCGCTCTACCACTGAGCTACATCCCCAAAAGTCTACTCGTGGGGTGGAGCACTCACAAGTATTTCTTTCACCGAGTGCCTGCAGGAACCAAATAAGGCGAAGCAAAAGCAGCCACCTGTTGGACGTGCGCTCTTTGCACGTAAACCCAGGCCATGGAGATGCCGGGGATTGAACCCGGGGCCTCACACATGCAAAGCGTGCGCTCTACCACTGAGCTACATCCCCGCTATTTGCACGACTTTCCGAAACTTGCAGGAAACGGAGTCAAGATTTTTCAGCCAAGGGTTAGCATTTCTTCCAATCGCTGAACCACCTTTAGAAAAAAACTGTGAATTATTAGAGATACATCAGCTGACCTATTCAAGCTTCCGGCACGACACTCGGACTCGGTTTTCTGATGATACCAAGTAGAGACTCTGAAGCTTGTCCTTAATGCAAAGCTATTGCACATTTCCCACTTTAATCAGGCTAGAGAAAGTTGCCTATATTTGCCTGTACTATTGATTTGTGCAATGTTTGCTGAAAGTCCAGTTCCCATGGAAGACATGCCACTGAGTGGTAAAGTGATGCCCTTGCCTTAGGTTGCATGCAGTCTTTAGAATCTGCCGTGACAAAAAGCCTCTTCCTGCTATGTGACCTGGCAAAGAAACCAGTTTAAGCATCAAAGATTCCTTGAGAGTCTTGACACTACTAAGCTTGAATGTGTTCGCTAAAGATTTCTAGCCGTATTTGTAAAAGTTTGGAGATGCTGGGGATTGAACCCAGGACCTCATACATGCGAAGCATGCGCTCTACCACTGAGCTACATCCCCAAAAGTCTACTCGTGGGGTGGAGCACTCACAAGTATTTCTTTCACCGAGTGCCTGCAGGAACCAAATAAGGCGAAGCAAAAGCAGCCACCTGTTGGACGTGCGCTCTTTGCACGTAAACCCAGGCCATGGAGATGCCGGGGATTGAACCCGGGGCCTCACACATGCAAAGCGTGCGCTCTACCACTGAGCTACATCCCCGCTATTTGCACGACTTTCCGAAACTTGCAGGAAACGGGTCAAGATTTTTCAGCCAAGGGTTAGCATTTCTTCCAATCGCTGAACCACCTTTAGAAAAAAACTGTGAATTATTAGAGATACATCAGCTGACCTATTCAAGCTTCCGGCACGACACTCGGACTCGGTTTTCTGATGATACCAAGTAGAGACTCTGAAGCTTGTCCTTAATGCAAAGCTATTGCACATTTCCCACTTTAATCAGGCTAGAGAAAGTTGCCTATATTTGCCTGTACTATTGATTTGTGCAATGTTTGCTGAAAGTCCAGTTCCCATGGAAGACATGCCACTGAGTGGTAAAGTGATGCCCTTGCCTTAGGTTGCATGCAGTCTTTAGAATCTGCCGTGACAAAAAGCCTCTTCCTGCTATGTGACCTGGCAAAGAAACCAGTTTAAGCATCAAAGATTCCTTGAGAGTCTTGACACTACTAAGCTTGAATGTGTTCGCTAAAGATTTCTAGCCGTATTTGTAAAAGTTTGGAGATGCTGGGGATTGAACCCAGGACCTCATACATGCGAAGCATGCGCTCTACCACTGAGCTACATCCCCAAAAGTCTACTCGTGGGGTGGAGCACTCACAAGTATTTCTTTCACCGAGTGCCTGCAGGAACCAAATAAGGCGAAGCAAAAGCAGCCACCTGTTGGACGTGCGCTCTTTGCACGTAAACCCAGGCCATGGAGATGCCGGGGATTGAACCCGGGGCCTCACACATGCAAAGCGTGCGCTCTACCACTGAGCTACATCCCCGCTATTTGCACGACTTTCCGAAACTTGCAGGAAACGGGTCAAGATTTTTCAGCCAAGGGTTAGCATTTCTTCCAATCGCTGAACCACCTTTAGAAAAAAACTGTGAATTATTAGAGATACATCAGCTGACCTATTCAAGCTTCCGGCACGACACTCGGACTCGGTTTTCTGATGATACCAAGTAGAGACTCTGAAGCTTGTCCTTAATGCAAAGCTATTGCACATTTCCCACTTTAATCAGGCTAGAGAAAGTTGCCTATATTTGCCTGTACTATTGATTTGTGCAATGTTTGCTGAAAGTCCAGTTCCCATGGAAGACATGCCACTGAGTGGTAAAGTGATGCCCTTGCCTTAGGTTGCATGCAGTCTTTAGAATCTGCCGTGACAAAAAGCCTCTTCCTGCTATGTGACCTGGCAAAGAAACCAGTTTAAGCATCAAAGATTCCTTGAGAGTCTTGACACTACTAAGCTTGAATGTGTTCGCTAAAGATTTCTAGCCGTATTTGTAAAAGTTTGGAGATGCTGGGGATTGAACCCAGGACCTCATACATGCGAAGCATGCGCTCTACCACTGAGCTACATCCCCAAAAGTCTACTCGTGGGGTGGAGCACTCACAAGTATTTCTTTCACCGAGTGCCTGCAGGAACCAAATAAGGCGAAGCAAAAGCAGCCACCTGTTGGACGTGCGCTCTTTGCACGTAAACCCAGGCCATGGAGATGCCGGGGATTGAACCCGGGGCCTCACACATGCAAAGCGTGCGCTCTACCACTGAGCTACATCCCCGCTATTTGCACGACTTTCCGAAACTTGCAGGAAACGGGTCAAGATTTTTCAGCCAAGGGTTAGCATTTCTTCCAATCGCTGAACCACCTTTAGAAAAAAACTGTGAATTATTAGAGATACATCAGCTGACCTATTCAAGCTTCCGGCACGACACTCGGACTCGGTTTTCTGATGATACCAAGTAGAGACTCTGAAGCTTGTCCTTAATGCAAAGCTATTGCACATTTCCCACTTTAATCAGGCTAGAGAAAGTTGCCTATATTTGCCTGTACTATTGATTTGTGCAATGTTTGCTGAAAGTCCAGTTCCCATGGAAGACATGCCACTGAGTGGTAAAGTGATGCCCTTGCCTTAGGTTGCATGCAGTCTTTAGAATCTGCCGTGACAAAAAGCCTCTTCCTGCTATGTGACCTGGCAAAGAAACCAGTTTAAGCATCAAAGATTCCTTGAGAGTCTTGACACTACTAAGCTTGAATGTGTTCGCTAAAGATTTCTAGCCGTATTTGTAAAAGTTTGGAGATGCTGGGGATTGAACCCAGGACCTCATACATGCGAAGCATGCGCTCTACCACTGAGCTACATCCCCAAAAGTCTACTCGTGGGGTGGAGCACTCACAAGTATTTCTTTCACCGAGTGCCTGCAGGAACCAAATAAGGCGAAGCAAAAGCAGCCACCTGTTGGACGTGCGCTCTTTGCACGTAAACCCAGGCCATGGAGATGCCGGGGATTGAACCCGGGGCCTCACACATGCAAAGCGTGCGCTCTACCACTGAGCTACATCCCCGCTATTTGCACGACTTTCCGAAACTTGCAGGAAACGGGTCAAGATTTTTCAGCCAAGGGTTAGCATTTCTTCCAATCGCTGAACCACCTTTAGAAAAAAACTGTGAATTATTAGAGATACATCAGCTGACCTATTCAAGCTTCCGGCACGACACTCGGACTCGGTTTTCTGATGATACCAAGTAGAGACTCTGAAGCTTGTCCTTAATGCAAAGCTATTGCACATTTCCCACTTTAATCAGGCTAGAGAAAGTTGCCTATATTTGCCTGTACTATTGATTTGTGCAATGTTTGCTGAAAGTCCAGTTCCCATGGAAGACATGCCACTGAGTGGTAAAGTGATGCCCTTGCCTTAGGTTGCATGCAGTCTTTAGAATCTGCCGTGACAAAAAGCCTCTTCCTGCTATGTGACCTGGCAAAGAAACCAGTTTAAGCATCAAAGATTCCTTGAGAGTCTTGACACTACTAAGCTTGAATGTGTTCGCTAAAGATTTCTAGCCGTATTTGTAAAAGTTTGGAGATGCTGGGGATTGAACCCAGGACCTCATACATGCGAAGCATGCGCTCTACCACTGAGCTACATCCCCAAAAGTCTACTCGTGGGGTGGAGCACTCACAAGTATTTCTTTCACCGAGTGCCTGCAGGAACCAAATAAGGCGAAGCAAAAGCAGCCACCTGTTGGACGTGCGCTCTTTGCACGTAAACCCAGGCCATGGAGATGCCGGGGATTGAACCCGGGGCCTCACACATGCAAAGCGTGCGCTCTACCACTGAGCTACATCCCCGCTATTTGCACGACTTTCCGAAACTTGCAGGAAACGGGTCAAGATTTTTCAGCCAAGGGTTAGCATTTCTTCCAATCGCTGAACCACCTTTAGAAAAAAACTGTGAATTATTAGAGATACATCAGCTGACCTATTCAAGCTTCCGGCACGACACTCGGACTCGGTTTTCTGATGATACCAAGTAGAGACTCTGAAGCTTGTCCTTAATGCAAAGCTATTGCACATTTCCCACTTTAATCAGGCTAGAGAAAGTTGCCTATATTTGCCTGTACTATTGATTTGTGCAATGTTTGCTGAAAGTCCAGTTCCCATGGAAGACATGCCACTGAGTGGTAAAGTGATGCCCTTGCCTTAGGTTGCATGCAGTCTTTAGAATCTGCCGTGACAAAAAGCCTCTTCCTGCTATGTGACCTGGCAAAGAAACCAGTTTAAGCATCAAAGATTCCTTGAGAGTCTTGACACTACTAAGCTTGAATGTGTTCGCTAAAGATTTCTAGCCGTATTTGTAAAAGTTTGGAGATGCTGGGGATTGAACCCAGGACCTCATACATGCGAAGCATGCGCTCTACCACTGAGCTACATCCCCAAAAGTCTACTCGTGGGGTGGAGCACTCACAAGTATTTCTTTCACCGAGTGCCTGCAGGAACCAAATAAGGCGAAGCAAAAGCAGCCACCTGTTGGACGTGCGCTCTTTGCACGTAAACCCAGGCCATGGAGATGCCGGGGATTGAACCCGGGGCCTCACACATGCAAAGCGTGCGCTCTACCACTGAGCTACATCCCCGCTATTTGCACGACTTTCCGAAACTTGCAGGAAACGGGTCAAGATTTTTCAGCCAAGGGTTAGCATTTCTTCCAATCGCTGAACCACCTTTAGAAAAAAACTGTGAATTATTAGAGATACATCAGCTGACCTATTCAAGCTTCCGGCACGACACTCGGACTCGGTTTTCTGATGATACCAAGTAGAGACTCTGAAGCTTGTCCTTAATGCAAAGCTATTGCACATTTCCCACTTTAATCAGGCTAGAGAAAGTTGCCTATATTTGCCTGTACTATTGATTTGTGCAATGTTTGCTGAAAGTCCAGTTCCCATGGAAGACATGCCACTGAGTGGTAAAGTGATGCCCTTGCCTTAGGTTGCATGCAGTCTTTAGAATCTGCCGTGACAAAAAGCCTCTTCCTGCTATGTGACCTGGCAAAGAAACCAGTTTAAGCATCAAAGATTCCTTGAGAGTCTTGACACTACTAAGCTTGAATGTGTTCGCTAAAGATTTCTAGCCGTATTTGTAAAAGTTTGGAGATGCTGGGGATTGAACCCAGGACCTCATACATGCGAAGCATGCGCTCTACCACTGAGCTACATCCCCAAAAGTCTACTCGTGGGGTGGAGCACTCACAAGTATTTCTTTCACCGAGTGCCTGCAGGAACCAAATAAGGCGAAGCAAAAGCAGCCACCTGTTGGACGTGCGCTCTTTGCACGTAAACCCAGGCCATGGAGATGCCGGGGATTGAACCCGGGGCCTCACACATGCAAAGCGGTGCGCTCTACCACTGAGCTACATCCCCGCTATTTGCACGACTTTCCGAAACTTGCAGGAAACGGGTCAAGATTTTTCAGCCAAGGGTTAGCATTTCTTCCAATCGCTGAACCACCTTTAGAAAAAAACTGTGAATTATTAGAGATACATCAGCTGACCTATTCAAGCTTCCGGCACGACACTCGGACTCGGTTTTCTGATGATACCAAGTAGAGACTCTGAAGCTTGTCCTTAATGCAAAGCTATTGCACATTTCCCACTTTAATCAGGCTAGAGAAAGTTGCCTATATTTGCCTGTACTATTGATTTGTGCAATGTTTGCTGAAAGTCCAGTTCCCATGGAAGACATGCCACTGAGTGGTAAAGTGATGCCCTTGCCTTAGGTTGCATGCAGTCTTTAGAATCTGCCGTGACAAAAAGCCTCTTCCTGCTATGTGACCTGGCAAAGAAACCAGTTTAAGCATCAAAGATTCCTTGAGAGTCTTGACACTACTAAGCTTGAATGTGTTCGCTAAAGATTTCTAGCCGTATTTGTAAAAGTTTGGAGATGCTGGGGATTGAACCCAGGACCTCATACATGCGAAGCATGCGCTCTACCACTGAGCTACATCCCCAAAAGTCTACTCGTGGGGTGGAGCACTCACAAGTATTTCTTTCACCGAGTGCCTGCAGGAACCAAATAAGGCGAAGCAAAAGCAGCCACCTGTTGGACGTGCGCTCTTTGCACGTAAACCCAGGCCATGGAGATGCCGGGGATTGAACCCGGGGCCTCACACATGCAAAGCGTGCGCTCTACCACTGAGCTACATCCCCGCTATTTGCACGACTTTCCGAAACTTGCAGGAAACGGGTCAAGATTTTTCAGCCAAGGGTTAGCATTTCTTCCAATCGCTGAACCACCTTTAGAAAAAAACTGTGAATTATTAGAGATACATCAGCTGACCTATTCAAGCTTCCGGCACGACACTCGGACTCGGTTTTCTGATGATACCAAGTAGAGACTCTGAAGCTTGTCCTTAATGCAAAGCTATTGCACATTTCCCACTTTAATCAGGCTAGAGAAAGTTGCCTATATTTGCCTGTACTATTGATTTGTGCAATGTTTGCTGAAAGTCCAGTTCCCATGGAAGACATGCCACTGAGTGGTAAAGTGATGCCCTTGCCTTAGGTTGCATGCAGTCTTTAGAATCTGCCGTGACAAAAAGCCTCTTCCTGCTATGTGACCTGGCAAAGAAACCAGTTTAAGCATCAAAGATTCCTTGAGAGTCTTGACACTACTAAGCTTGAATGTGTTCGCTAAAGATTTCTAGCCGTATTTGTAAAAGTTTGGAGATGCTGGGGATTGAACCCAGGACCTCATACATGCGAAGCATGCGCTCTACCACTGAGCTACATCCCCAAAAGTCTACTCGTGGGGTGGAGCACTCACAAGTATTTCTTTCACCGAGTGCCTGCAGGAACCAAATAAGGCGAAGCAAAAGCAGCCACCTGTTGGACGTGCGCTCTTTGCACGTAAACCCAGGCCATGGAGATGCCGGGGATTGAACCCGGGGCCTCACACATGCAAAGCGTGCGCTCTACCACTGAGCTACATCCCCGCTATTTGCACGACTTTCCGAAACTTGCAGGAAACGGGTCAAGATTTTTCAGCCAAGGGTTAGCATTTCTTCCAATCGCTGAACCACCTTTAGAAAAAAACTGTGAATTATTAGAGATACATCAGCTGACCTATTCAAGCTTCCGGCACGACACTCGGACTCGGTTTTCTGATGATACCAAGTAGAGACTCTGAAGCTTGTCCTTAATGCAAAGCTATTGCACATTTCCCACTTTAATCAGGCTAGAGAAAGTTGCCTATATTTGCCTGTACTATTGATTTGTGCAATGTTTGCTGAAAGTCCAGTTCCCATGGAAGACATGCCACTGAGTGGTAAAGTGATGCCCTTGCCTTAGGTTGCATGCAGTCTTTAGAATCTGCCGTGACAAAAAGCCTCTTCCTGCTATGTGACCTGGCAAAGAAACCAGTTTAAGCATCAAAGATTCCTTGAGAGTCTTGACACTACTAAGCTTGAATGTGTTCGCTAAAGATTTCTAGCCGTATTTGTAAAAGTTTGGAGATGCTGGGGATTGAACCCAGGACCTCATACATGCGAAGCATGCGCTCTACCACTGAGCTACATCCCCAAAAGTCTACTCGTGGGGTGGAGCACTCACAAGTATTTCTTTCACCGAGTGCCTGCAGGAACCAAATAAGGCGAAGCAAAAGCAGCCACCTGTTGGACGTGCGCTCTTTGCACGTAAACCCAGGCCATGGAGATGCCGGGGATTGAACCCGGGGCCTCACACATGCAAAGCGTGCGCTCTACCACTGAGCTACATCCCCGCTATTTGCACGACTTTCCGAAACTTGCAGGAAACGGGTCAAGATTTTTCAGCCAAGGGTTAGCATTTCTTCCAATCGCTGAACCACCTTTAGAAAAAAACTGTGAATTATTAGAGATACATCAGCTGACCTATTCAAGCTTCCGGCACGACACTCGGACTCGGTTTTCTGATGATACCAAGTAGAGACTCTGAAGCTTGTCCTTAATGCAAAGCTATTGCACATTTCCCACTTTAATCAGGCTAGAGAAAGTTGCCTATATTTGCCTGTACTATTGATTTGTGCAATGTTTGCTGAAAGTCCAGTTCCCATGGAAGACATGCCACTGAGTGGTAAAGTGATGCCCTTGCCTTAGGTTGCATGCAGTCTTTAGAATCTGCCGTGACAAAAAGCCTCTTCCTGCTATGTGACCTGGCAAAGAAACCAGTTTAAGCATCAAAGATTCCTTGAGAGTCTTGACACTACTAAGCTTGAATGTGTTCGCTAAAGATTTCTAGCCGTATTTGTAAAAGTTTGGAGATGCTGGGGATTGAACCCAGGACCTCATACATGCGAAGCATGCGCTCTACCACTGAGCTACATCCCCAAAAGTCTACTCGTGGGGTGGAGCACTCACAAGTATTTCTTTCACCGAGTGCCTGCAGGAACCAAATAAGGCGAAGCAAAAGCAGCCACCTGTTGGACGTGCGCTCTTTGCACGTAAACCCAGGCCATGGAGATGCCGGGGATTGAACCCGGGGCCTCACACATGCAAAGCGTGCGCTCTACCACTGAGCTACATCCCCGCTATTTGCACGACTTTCCGAAACTTGCAGGAAACGGGTCAAGATTTTTCAGCCAAGGGTTAGCATTTCTTCCAATCGCTGAACCACCTTTAGAAAAAAACTGTGAATTATTAGAGATACATCAGCTGACCTATTCAAGCTTCCGGCACGACACTCGGACTCGGTTTTCTGATGATACCAAGTAGAGACTCTGAAGCTTGTCCTTAATGCAAAGCTATTGCACATTTCCCACTTTAATCAGGCTAGAGAAAGTTGCCTATATTTGCCTGTACTATTGATTTGTGCAATGTTTGCTGAAAGTCCAGTTCCCATGGAAGACATGCCACTGAGTGGTAAAGTGATGCCCTTGCCTTAGGTTGCATGCAGTCTTTAGAATCTGCCGTGACAAAAAGCCTCTTCCTGCTATGTGACCTGGCAAAGAAACCAGTTTAAGCATCAAAGATTCCTTGAGAGTCTTGACACTACTAAGCTTGAATGTGTTCGCTAAAGATTTCTAGCCGTATTTGTAAAAGTTTGGAGATGCTGGGGATTGAACCCAGGACCTCATACATGCGAAGCATGCGCTCTACCACTGAGCTACATCCCCAAAAGTCTACTCGTGGGGTGGAGCACTCACAAGTATTTCTTTCACCGAGTGCCTGCAGGAACCAAATAAGGCGAAGCAAAAGCAGCCACCTGTTGGACGTGCGCTCTTTGCACGTAAACCCAGGCCATGGAGATGCCGGGGATTGAACCCGGGGCCTCACACATGCAAAGCGTGCGCTCTACCACTGAGCTACATCCCCGCTATTTGCACGACTTTCCGAAACTTGCAGGAAACGGGTCAAGATTTTTCAGCCAAGGGTTAGCATTTCTTCCAATCGCTGAACCACCTTTAGAAAAAAACTGTGAATTATTAGAGATACATCAGCTGACCTATTCAAGCTTCCGGCACGACACTCGGACTCGGTTTTCTGATGATACCAAGTAGAGACTCTGAAGCTTGTCCTTAATGCAAAGCTATTGCACATTTCCCACTTTAATCAGGCTAGAGAAAGTTGCCTATATTTGCCTGTACTATTGATTTGTGCAATGTTTGCTGAAAGTCCAGTTCCCATGGAAGACATGCCACTGAGTGGTAAAGTGATGCCCTTGCCTTAGGTTGCATGCAGTCTTTAGAATCTGCCGTGACAAAAAGCCTCTTCCTGCTATGTGACCTGGCAAAGAAACCAGTTTAAGCATCAAAGATTCCTTGAGAGTCTTGACACTACTAAGCTTGAATGTGTTCGCTAAAGATTTCTAGCCGTATTTGTAAAAGTTTGGAGATGCTGGGGATTGAACCCAGGACCTCATACATGCGAAGCATGCGCTCTACCACTGAGCTACATCCCCCAAAAGTCTACTCGTGGGGTGGAGCACTCACAAGTATTTCTTTCACCGAGTGCCTGCAGGAACCAAATAAGGCGAAGCAAAAGCAGCCACCTGTTGGACGTGCGCTCTTTGCACGTAAACCCAGGCCATGGAGATGCCGGGGATTGAACCCGGGGCCTCACACATGCAAAGCGTGCGCTCTACCACTGAGCTACATCCCCGCTATTTGCACGACTTTCCGAAACTTGCAGGAAACGGGTCAAGATTTTTCAGCCAAGGGTTAGCATTTCTTCCAATCGCTGAACCACCTTTAGAAAAAAACTGTGAATTATTAGAGATACATCAGCTGACCTATTCAAGCTTCCGGCACGACACTCGGACTCGGTTTTCTGATGATACCAAGTAGAGACTCTGAAGCTTGTCCTTAATGCAAAGCTATTGCACATTTCCCACTTTAATCAGGCTAGAGAAAGTTGCCTATATTTGCCTGTACTATTGATTTGTGCAATGTTTGCTGAAAGTCCAGTTCCCATGGAAGACATGCCACTGAGTGGTAAAGTGATGCCCTTGCCTTAGGTTGCATGCAGTCTTTAGAATCTGCCGTGACAAAAAGCCTCTTCCTGCTATGTGACCTGGCAAAGAAACCAGTTTAAGCATCAAAGATTCCTTGAGAGTCTTGACACTACTAAGCTTGAATGTGTTCGCTAAAGATTTCTAGCCGTATTTGTAAAAGTTTGGAGATGCTGGGGATTGAACCCAGGACCTCATACATGCGAAGCATGCGCTCTACCACTGAGCTACATCCCCAAAAGTCTACTCGTGGGGTGGAGCACTCACAAGTATTTCTTTCACCGAGTGCCTGCAGGAACCAAATAAGGCGAAGCAAAAGCAGCCACCTGTTGGACGTGCGCTCTTTGCACGTAAACCCAGGCCATGGAGATGCCGGGGATTGAACCCGGGGCCTCACACATGCAAAGCGTGCGCTCTACCACTGAGCTACATCCCCGCTATTTGCACGACTTTCCGAAACTTGCAGGAAACGGGTCAAGATTTTTCAGCCAAGGGTTAGCATTTCTTCCAATCGCTGAACCACCTTTAGAAAAAAACTGTGAATTATTAGAGATACATCAGCTGACCTATTCAAGCTTCCGGCACGACACTCGGACTCGGTTTTCTGATGATACCAAGTAGAGACTCTGAAGCTTGTCCTTAATGCAAAGCTATTGCACATTTCCCACTTTAATCAGGCTAGAGAAAGTTGCCTATATTTGCCTGTACTATTGATTTGTGCAATGTTTGCTGAAAGTCCAGTTCCCATGGAAGACATGCCACTGAGTGGTAAAGTGATGCCCTTGCCTTAGGTTGCATGCAGTCTTTAGAATCTGCCGTGACAAAAAGCCTCTTCCTGCTATGTGACCTGGCAAAGAAACCAGTTTAAGCATCAAAGATTCCTTGAGAGTCTTGACACTACTAAGCTTGAATGTGTTCGCTAAAGATTTCTAGCCGTATTTGTAAAAGTTTGGAGATGCTGGGGATTGAACCCAGGACCTCATACATGCGAAGCATGCGCTCTACCACTGAGCTACATCCCCAAAAGTCTACTCGTGGGGTGGAGCACTCACAAGTATTTCTTTCACCGAGTGCCTGCAGGAACCAAATAAGGCGAAGCAAAAGCAGCCACCTGTTGGACGTGCGCTCTTTGCACGTAAACCCAGGCCATGGAGATGCCGGGGATTGAACCCGGGGCCTCACACATGCAAAGCGTGCGCTCTACCACTGAGCTACATCCCCGCTATTTGCACGACTTTCCGAAACTTGCAGGAAACGGGTCAAGATTTTTCAGCCAAGGGTTAGCATTTCTTCCAATCGCTGAACCACCTTTAGAAAAAAACTGTGAATTATTAGAGATACATCAGCTGACCTATTCAAGCTTCCGGCACGACACTCGGACTCGGTTTTCTGATGATACCAAGTAGAGACTCTGAAGCTTGTCCTTAATGCAAAGCTATTGCACATTTCCCACTTTAATCAGGCTAGAGAAAGTTGCCTATATTTGCCTGTACTATTGATTTGTGCAATGTTTGCTGAAAGTCCAGTTCCCATGGAAGACATGCCACTGAGTGGTAAAGTGATGCCCTTGCCTTAGGTTGCATGCAGTCTTTAGAATCTGCCGTGACAAAAAGCCTCTTCCTGCTATGTGACCTGGCAAAGAAACCAGTTTAAGCATCAAAGATTCCTTGAGAGTCTTGACACTACTAAGCTTGAATGTGTTCGCTAAAGATTTCTAGCCGTATTTGTAAAAGTTTGGAGATGCTGGGGATTGAACCCAGGACCTCATACATGCGAAGCATGCGCTCTACCACTGAGCTACATCCCCAAAAGTCTACTCGTGGGGTGGAGCACTCACAAGTATTTCTTTCACCGAGTGCCTGCAGGAACC
>NW_027193440.1:0-34781 GCF_032444005.1 Ranitomeya imitator
ACAAGCAACCCTTGTAGACCGTTTGGTTCAGGCATTCCCAGCACACAGCGGCGGTGATGGTTCTCACACGAGCGTAGGGGGCAACATGGCAGAGGTGTTAGAAGTGCACAAGTCCGAATTGGCGTTGGACAAAGGGGTTTTATGACCAGGTTGTGGAGTGATTTCGCAATGACCGCAGACACAACAGGTACTGCTGCATTGATTCACAGTGACAGGAGACTGCATTTGTCCAGTATGGTTACGAACTATTTTTCCTCCCTTATTGATGTTCTCCCTCACAGGTTATTCCCCTTTGATTACTGGGCATCTAAAATAGACACCTGGCCTGAATTGGCAGAATATGCATTACAGGAGCTTGCTTGCCCAGCTGCTAGTGTGCTATCAGAAAGAGTCTTCAGTGCTGCTGGTTCAATACTGACCGAAAAAAGGACTCGTCTGGCTACCTGAAATATTGATGATCTAACCTTCATTAAAATGAACCAATCATGGATTTCAAATTATTTTGCCCCACCTTCCCCTGCTGACACGTAGCTTGACTGGAAAATGTCTTGCTTTTGGCCTCCTCTTGCTGACTGCTCCAATTCCTCCATTTGCAGCTGCTGAATGTCCACCATAAGCCATTTTTAAACCTCCCTAAATGGGCTGATTCCCCCCACAGGGCTGTGGTCACCACTTTTCGCAAGCACCCGTGCGAGTGCCGTTTGCCTGGACAGGTGGGTGTGCCCACTCTTGGGCGACGGCACTGGCACAGGGTCCCTCATAGTACAATGAAGTGTCTCTGACGGTGGTGGTGCACACCCAACATCAGACACACCATCGTAATATGAGGGGCCCTGTGTCAGTACCCCCGCCCACAAGAGAGTGTTCCCCCCCAGCTCGAACAGTGCTCTACCACTTGCAAAACTTACCTCTCACTGCTCAACCACTGTTTAGTCTGTGCTGTTAAATCCTTCAATGGTACTGCCAATACAAATTTGTTGAAATGATAGATGATAGTTAAAATATACAGGGGCCCTGGCCTCCATTTAGACCAGTTAATACTTTGCGCGAACTACCACTGTCTGCTACTCAGCAGAGGAGCACACCCCTGTACCTAGTTATGCCACCTGTTTATTTATGAACATTGTTTTAGCAGACATTTAGCACACTTTACTAATTTGGCCTACTAACTGTGTCAGCCACTCCTTCCAGTTGTCCTCCACTGAACTAAGCTATGCCGCCTGTGTACGCCTGTTACCAATTTTGAACTGCATTTAGCCAACTTTTTTATTTTAGGCCTACTAAGTCTGTGTGCACCACTCATTGCAGCTGTCCTCTATTGAACAAAGCTATGCCGCCTGTTTACTCCTGTTACCATTTTTGAACTGCTTTGAGCCTACTTTTTTAATGTGGGCCTACAAACTGTGTCTGCGCCACTCATTACAGCTGTCCTCCATTAAACAACGCTATGCCGCCTGTTTACTCCTGTTATCATTTTTGAACTGCTTGGAGCCTACTTTTTTAAATGTGGGCCTACAAACTGTGTCTGCGCCACTCATTACAGCTGTCCTGCACCGAACAAAGCTATGCCGCCTGTGTACTCTTGTTTCCACTTTGAAACTGTTTTGAGCCTACTTTTCTATTTTAGGCTACTAAGTCTGTCTGCGCCACTCAATACAGTTGTCTTCCACTGAACAAAGCAATGCCACCTGTGTACTCCTGTTTCCACTTTGGAACTGCTTTGAGCCTACTTTTTTATTTTAGGCCTACTAAGTCTGTCTGCACCACTCAATACAGTTGTCTTCCACTGAACAAAGCAATGCTGCCTGTGTACTCCTGTTTCCAATTTGGAACAGCTTTGAGCCTACTTTTTTATTTTAGGCCTACTAAGTCTGTCTGCGCCACTCAATACAGCTGTCCTCCATTGAACAAAGCTTTGCCGCCTGTTTACTCCTGTTACAATTTTTGAACTGCTTTGAGCCAACTTTTTTAATGTGGGCCTACAAACTGTGTCTGCGCCACTCATTACAGCTGTCCTCCATTGAACAAAGCTATGCCGCCTGTTTACTCCTGTTACCATTTTTGAATTGCTTGGAGCCTCCTTTTTTAGTGTGGCCCTATAAACTGTGTCTGCGCCACTCATTACAGCTGTCCTCCATTGAACAATGCTATGCCGCCTGTTTACTCCTGTTACCAATTTTGAACTGCAGTTAGCCTACTTTTTTATTTTAGGCCTACTACCTGTGTCTGTCTGCGCCACTCATTACAGCTGTCCTCCATTGAACAAAGCTATGCCGCCTGTGGACTCCAGTTACCAGTTTTGAACTGCATTTAGCCTACTACTTACTTTTTTGGGCCTAGTAACTGTGTCTGTCCCTTAGTACAGCTGTCCTCCACTGAACAAAGCTGAGCCTCAATTTTCATCCTGTTTCAAATATTAAACTGCATTTGGCCTACTTGTTTGGTTGTGCCTACTAACGGTGTCTGCCGCTGCTTGTTGTTCTCCTCCACTGAACAAAGCTGAGCCTCAATTTTCATCCTGTTTCGAATATTAAACTGCATTTGGTCTACTTGTTTGGTTGGGCCTACTAATGGTGTCTATAAAGGCACAGATGATTGGCCTCGGGGAGACCAAAACATCCAACACCGCGGAGACACCATCACGTGTTTCTCAACGCAGTGATTCCAGAACACTGCCCCCATCCCTTATGGGAAATATGCAGATGCATGTAAAGAAGCTGCGGAGACACCATCACATGTTTCTCGACGCAAGCAGTGAATAGCCAGGCCTTTCCCCGGAAGGAACTACCACGGGAAGGGCAGCATCCTATGAAGGAAAGCCACCTATGCCAAGCATGGTATCCATCCACAGACAGCTGTTTCGGGGTTTTTGCCCCTCATCAGTGTGGAGTAGGAATCTGGCTATTAGGAGCAGTGCCTAGTAAAAAGGCTATAAAGGCACAGATGATTGGCCTCGGGGAGACCAAAACATCCAACACCGCGGAGACACCATCACGTGTTTCTCAACGCAGTGATTCCAGAACACTGCCCCCATCCCTTATGGGAAATATGCAGATGCATGTAAAGAAGCTGCGGAGACACCATCACGTGTTTCTCGACGCAAGCAGTGAATAGCCAGGCCTTTCCCCGGGAAGGAACAACCACGGGAAGGGCAGCATCCTATGAAGGAAAGCCACCTATCCCAAGCATGGTATCCATCCACAGACAGCTGTTTCGGGGTTTTAGCCCCTCATCTGTGCCTTTATAGCCTTTTTACTAGGCACTGCTCCTAATAGCCAGATTCCTACTCCACACTGATGAGGGGCAAAAACCCCGAAACAGCTGTCTGTGGATGGATACCATGCTTGGCATAGGTGGCTTTCCTTCATAGGATGCTGCGCTTCCCGTGGTTGTTCCTTCCCGGGGAAAGGCCTGGCTATTCACTGCTTGCATCGAGAAACACGTGATGGTGTCTCCGCAGCTTCTTTACATGCATCTACTAATGGTGTCTGAAGCTCCTTGCTTTTTTCCTCCACTGAACAAAGCTGAGCCTCAATTTTCATCCTGCTTAGAATATTAAACTGCATTTGGCACACTTATTTGGTTGGGCCTACTAACGGTGTCTGCTGCTGCTTTTTGTTCTCTTCCACTGAAAAAAGCTGAGCCTCAATTTTCATCCTGTTTCAGATATTAAACTGCATTTGGCCTACTTGTTTGGTTGGGCCTACTAACGGTGTCTGCCGCTCCTTGCTTTTCTCCTCCACTGAACAAAGCTGAGCCTCAATTTTCATCCTGTTTCGAATATTAAACTGCATTTGGCCTACTTGTTTGGTTGGGCCTACTAACGGTGTCTGCCGCTGCTTGTTGCTCTCCTCCAATGAACAAAGCTGAGCCGCAATTTTCATCCTGTTTTGGATATTAAACTGAATTTGGCCTACTTGTTTGGTTGGGCCTACTAATGGTGTCTGCAGCTCCTTGCTTTTCTCCTCCACTGAACAAAGCTGAGCCTCAATTTTCATCCTGTTTAGAATATTAAACTGCATTTGGCATACTTATTTGGTTGGCCCTAATAATGGTGTCTGCTGCTGCTTGTTGTTCTCTTCCACTGAAAAAAACTGAGCCTCAATTTTCATCCTGTTTCGAATATTAAACTGCATTTGGCATACTTGTTTGGTTGGGCCTCCTAACGGTGTCTGCCGCTGCTTGTTGTTCTCTTCCACTGAACAAAGCTGAGCCTCAATTTTCATCATGTTTGGAATATTAAACTGCATTTGGCCTTCTTGTTTGGTTGGGCCTACTAACGGTGTCTGCCGCTGCTTGTTGTTCTCCTCCACTGAACAAAGATGAGCCTAAATTTTCATCCTGTTTGGAATATTAAACTGCATTTGGCCTACTTGTTTGGTTGGGCCTACTAACGGTGTCTACAGCTCCTTGCTTTTCTCCTACACTGAACAAATCTTAGCCTCAATTTTCATCCTGTTTCGAATATTACACTGCATTTGGCCTACTTGTTTGGTTGGGCCTTACTAACGGTATCTGCCGCTCCTTGCTTTTCTCCTCCACTGAACAAAGCTGAGCCTCAATTTTCATCCTGTTTCGAATATTACACTGCATTTGGCCTACTTGTTTGGTTGGGCCTACTAACGGTGTCTGCCGCTGCTTGTTGCTTTCCTCCACTGAACAAAGCTGAGCCTCAATTTTCATCCTGTTTCGGATATTAAACTGCATTTGGCCTACTTGTTTGGTTGGGCCTACTAACGGTGTCTGCCGCTCCTTGCTTTTCTCCTCCACTGAACAAAGCTGAGCCACAATTTTCATTCTGTTTAGAATATTAAACTGCATTTGGCATACTTATTTGGTTGGGCCTTATAATGGTGTCTGCTGCTGCTTGTTGTTCTCTTCCACTGAAAAAAAGCTGAGCCTCAATTTTCATCCTGTTTCAGATATTAAACTGCATTTGGCCTACTTGTTTGGTTGGGCCTACTAACGGTGTCTGCCGCTCCTTGCTTTTCTCCTCCACTGAACAAAGCTGAGCCTCAATTTTCATCCCGTTTCGAATATTAAACTGCATTTGGCCTACTTGTTTGGTTGGGCCTACTAACGGTTTCTGCCGCTGCTTGTTGCTCTCCTCCAATGAGCAAAGCTGAGCCACAATTTTCATCCTGTTTCGGATATTAAACTGCATTTGGCCTACTTGTTTGGTTGGGCCTACTAATGGTGTCTGCCGCTCCTTGATTTTCTCCTCCACTGAACAAAGCTGAGCCTCAATTTTCATCCTGTTTAGAATATTAAACTGCATTTGGCATACTTATTTGGTTGGGCCTAATAATGGTGTCTGCTGCTGCTTGTTGTTCTCTTCCACTGAAAAAAGCTGAGCCTCAATTTTCATCATGTTTGGAATATTAAACTGCATTTGGCCTACTTGTTTGGTTGGGCCTACTAACGGTGTCTGCCGCTCCTTGTTGTTCTCCTCCACTGAACAAAGAAGAGCCTAAATTTTCATCCTGTTTCGAATATTAAACTGCATTTGGCCTACTTGTTTGGTTGGGCCTATTAACGGTGTTTGCCGCTCCTTGCTTTTCTCCTCCACTGAACAAAGATGGGCCTCAATTTTCATCCTGTTTAGAATATTAAACAGCACTTGGCCTACTTGTTTGGTTAGGCCTACTAGCATTGTCTGCCGCTGCTTGTTGTTCTCTTCCAATGAACAAAGCTGAGCCTCAATTTTCATCCTGTTTCAAATATTAAACTGCATTTGGCCTACTTGTTTGGTTGTGCCTACTAACGGTGTCTGCTGCTCCTTGCTTTTCTCCTCCACTGAACAAAGCTGAGCCTCAATTTTCATCCTGTTTAGAATATTAAACTGCATTTGGCATACTTATTTGGTTGGGCCTAATAATAGTGTGTGCTGCTGCTGCTTGTTGTTCTCTTCCACTGAAAAAAGCTGAGCCTCAATTTTCATCCTGTTTCAGATATTAAACTGCATTTGGCCTACTTGTTTGGTTGGGCCTACTAATGGTGTCTGCCGCTCCTTGCTTTTCTCCTCCACTGAACAAAGCTGAGCCTCAATTTTCATCCTGTTTCGAATATTAAACTGCATTTGGCCTACTTGTTTGGTTGTGCCTACTAATGGTGTCTGCCGCTCCTTGCTTTTCTCCTCCACTGAACAAAGCTGAGCCTCAATTTTCATCCTGTTTCAGATATTAAACTGCATTTGGCCTACTTGTTTGGTTGGGCCTACTAATGGTGTCTGCCGCTCCTTGCTTTTCTCCTCCACTGAACAAAGCTGAGCCTCAATTTTCATCCTGTTTCGAATATTAAACTGCATTTGGCCTACTTGTTTGGTTGTGCCTACTAACGGTGTATGCCGCTGCTTGTTGTTCTCTTCCACTGAAAAAAGCTGAGCCTCAATTTTCATCCTGTTTCAGATATTAAACTGCATTTGGCCTACTTGTTTGGTTGGGCCTACTAACGGTGTCTGCCGCTCCTTGCTTTTCTCCTACACTGAACAAAGCTGAGCCTCAATTTTCATCCTGTTTCGAATATTAAACTGCATTTGGCCTACTTGTTTGGTTGGGCCTACTAATGGTGTCTGCCGCTCCTTGCTTTTCTCCTCTACTGAACAAAGCTGAGCCTCAATTTTAATCCTGTTTCGAATATTAAACTGCATTTGGCCTACTTGTTTGGTTGGGCCTACTAATGGTGTCTGCCGCTCCTTGTTGTTCTCCTCCACTGAACAAAGAAGAGCCTAAATTTTCATCCTGTTTCGAATATTAAA
Organism: Ranitomeya imitator; assembly: GCF_032444005.1. Taxonomy (NCBI): domain Eukaryota; kingdom Metazoa; phylum Chordata; class Amphibia; order Anura; family Dendrobatidae; genus Ranitomeya; species Ranitomeya imitator. The sequence continues at coordinate 6,758 of NW_027193440.1, forward strand.
CTGCATTTGGCCTACTTGTTTGGTTGGGCCTATTAACGGTGTTTGCCGCTCCTTGCTTTTCTCCTCCACTGAACAAAGATGGGCCTCAATTTTCATCCTGTTTAGAATATTAAACAGCACTTGGCCTACTTGTTTGGTTAGGCCTACTAGCATTGTCTGCCGCTGCTTGTTGTTCTCTTCCAATGAACAAAGCTGAGCCTCAATTTTCATCCTGTTTCAAATATTAAACTGCATTTGGCCTACTTGTTTGGTTGTGCCTACTAACGGTGTCTGCTGCTCCTTGCTTTTCTCCTCCACTGAACAAAGCTGAGCCTCAATTTTCATCCTGTTTAGAATATTAAACTGCATTTGGCATACTTATTTGGTTGGGCCTAATAATAGTGTGTGCTGCTGCTGCTTGTTGTTCTCTTCCACTGAAAAAAGCTGAGCCTCAATTTTCATCCTGTTTCAGATATTAAACTGCATTTGGCCTACTTGTTTGGTTGGGCCTACTAATGGTGTCTGCCGCCCCTTGCTTTTCTCCTCCACTGAACAAAGCTGAGCCTCAATTTTCATCCTGTTTCGAATATTAAACTGCATTTGGCCTACTTGTTTGGTTGTGCCTACTAACGGTGTATGCCGCTGCTTGTTGTTCTCTTCCACTGAAAAAAGCTGAGCCTCAATTTTCATCCTGTTTCAGATATTAAACTGCATTTGGCCTACTTGTTTGGTTGGGCCTACTAACGGTGTCTGCCGCTCCTTGCTTTTCTCCTACACTGAACAAAGCTGAGCCTCAATTTTCATCCTGTTTCGAATATTAAACTGCATTTGGCCTACTTGTTTGGTTGGGCCTACTAATGGTGTCTGCCGCTCCTTGCTTTTCTCCTCTACTGAACAAAGCTGAGCCTCAATTTTCATCCTGTTTCGAATATTAAACTGCATTTGGCCTACTTGTTTGGTTGGGCCTACTAATGGTGTCTGCCGCTCCTTGCTTTTCTCCTCCACTGAACAAAGCTGAGCCTCAATTTTCATCCTGTTTCGAATATTAAACTGCATTTGGCCTACTTGTTTGGTTGGGCCTACTAACAGTGTCTGCCACTGCTTGTTGTTCTCTTCCACTGAACGAAGCTGAGCCTCAATTTTCATCCTGTTTCAGATATTAAACTGCATTTGGCCTACTTGTTTGGTTGGGCCTACTAATGGTGTCTGCCGCTCCTTGATTTTCTCCTCCACTGAACAAAGCTGAGCATCAATTTTCATCCTGCTTAGAATATTAAACTGCATTTGGCATACTTATTTGGTTGGGCCTACTAACGGTGTCTGCTGCTGCTTGTTGTTCTCTTCCACTGAAAAAAGCTGAGCCTCAATTTTCATCCTGTTTCAGATATTAAACTACATTTGGCCTACTTGTTTGGTTGGGCCTACTAACGGTGTCTGCCGCTCCTTGCTTTTCTCCTCCACTGAACAAAGCTGAGCCTCAATTTTCATCCTGTTTCGAATATTGAACTGCATTTGGCCTACTTGTTTGGTTGGGCCTTACTAACGGTGTCTGCCGCTGCTTGTTGCTTTCCTCCACTGAACAAAGCTGAGCCTCAATTTTCATCCTGTTTCGAATATTACACTGCATTTGGCCTACTTGTTTGGTTGGGCCTACTAACGGTGTCTGCCGCTGCTTGTTGCTTTCCTCCACTGAACAAAGCTGAGCCTCAATTTTCATCCTGTTTCGGATATTAAACTGCATTTGGCCTACTTGTTTGGTTGGACTTACTAACGGTGTCTGCCGCTCCTTGCTTTTCTCCTCCACTGAACAAAGCTGAGCCTCAATTTTCATCCTGTTTAGAATATTAAACTGCATTTGGCATACTTATTTGGTTGGGCCTATTAATGGTGTCTGCTGCTGCTTGTTGTTCTCTTCCACTGAAAAAAGCTGAGCCTCAATTTTCATCCTGTTTCAGATATTAAACTGCATTTGGCCTACTTGTTTGGTTGGGCCTACTAACGGTGTGTGCCGCTCCTTGCTTTTCTCCTCCACTGAACAAAGCTGAGCCTCAATTTTCATCCTGTTTCGAATATTAAACTGCATTTGGCCTACTTGATTGGTTGGGCCTACTAATGGTGTCTGCTGCTCCTTGCTTTTCTCCTCCACTGAACAAAGCTGAGCCTCAATTTTCATCCTGTTTCCAATATTAAACTGCATTTGGCCTACTTGTTTGGTTGTGCCTACTAACGGTGCCTGCCGCTGCTTGTTGCTCTCCTCCACTGAACAAAGCTGAGACTCAATTTTCATCCTGTTTCATCCTGTTTTGGATATTAAACTGCATTTGGCCTACTTGTTTGGTTGGGCCTACTAACGGTGTCTGCCGCTCCTTGATTTTCTCCTCCACTGAACAAAGCTGAGCCTCAATTTTCATCCTGTTTAGAATATTAAACTGCATTTGACATACTCATTTGGTTGGGCCTAATAATAGTGTCTGCTGCAGCTTGTTGTTCTCTTCCACTGAAAAAAGCTGAGCCTCAATTTTCATCCTGTTTCAGATATTAAACTGCATTTGGCCTACTTTTTTGGTTGGGCCTACTAACGGTGTCTGCCACTCCTTGCTTTTCTCCTCCACTAAACAAAGCTGAGCATCAATTTTCATTCTGTTTCGAATATTGAACTGCATTTGGCCTACTTGTTTGGTTGGGCCTACTAACGTGTCCGCCGCTCTTTGCTTTTCTCCTCCACTGAACAAAGCTGAGCCTCAATTTTCATCCTGTTTAGAATATTAAACTGCATTTGGCCTACTTATTCTGTTGGGCCTACTAAAAGTGTCTGCCGCTGCTTGTTGTTCTCTTCCACTGAACAAAGCTGAGCCTCAATTTTCACACTGTTTCCAATATTAAACAGCATTTGGCCTACTTGTTTGGTTGGGCCTTACTAATGGTATATGCCGATCCTTGCTTTTCTCCTCCACTGAACAAAGCTGAGCCTCAATTTTCATCCTGTTTCGAATATTACACTGCATTTGGCCTACTTGCTTGGTTGGGCCTACTAACGGTGTCTGCTTGTTGCTATCCTCCACTGAACAAAGCTGACCCTCAATTTTCATCCTGTTTCGGGTATTAAACTGCATTTGGCCTACTTGCTTGGTTGGGCCTACTAACGGTGTCTGCCGCTCCTTGATTTTCTCCTCCACTGAACAAAGCTGAGCCTCAATTTTCATCCTGTTTCGAATATTAAACTGCATTTGGCATACTCATTTGGTTGGGCCTAATAATAGTGTCTGCTGCTGCTTGTTGTTCTCTTCCACTGAAAAAAGCTGAGCCTCAATTTTCATCCTGTTTCAGATATTAAACTGCATTTGGCCTACTTTTTTGGTTGGGCCTACTAACGGTGTTTGCCGCTCCTTGCTTTTCTCCTCCACTAAACAAAGCTGAGCATCAATTTTCATCCTCTTTCGAATATTGAACTGCATTTGGCCTACTTGTTTGGTTGGGCCTACTAACGTGTCTGCCGCTCTTTGCTTTTCTCCTCCACTGAACAAAGCTGAGCCTCAATTTTCATCCTGTTTAGAATATTAAACTGCATTTGGCCTACTTATTTGGTTGGGCCTACTAACAGTGTCTGCCGCTGCTTGTTGTTCTCTTCCACTGAACAAAGCAGAGCCTCAATTTTCATCCTGTTTCAGATATTAAACTGCATTTGGCCTACTTGTTTGGTTGGGCCTACTAACGGTGTCTGCCGCTGCTTGTTGTTCTTCTCCACTGAACAAAGCTGAGGCTCAATTTTTATCCTGTTTCCAATATTAAACTGCATTTGGCCTACTTGTTTGGTTGGGCCTTACTAACGGTATCTGCCGCTCCTTGCTTTTCTCCTCCACTGAACAAAGCTGAGCCTCAATTTTCATCCTGTTTCGAATATTACACTGCATTTGGCCTACTTGTTTGGTTGGGCCTACTAAGGGTGTCTGCCGCTGCTTGTTGCTTTCCTCCACTGAACAAAGCTGAGCCTCAATTTTCATCCTGTTTCGGATATTAAACTGAATTTGGCCTACTTGTTTGGTTGGGCCTACTAACGGTGTCTGCCGCTCCTTGCTTTTCTCCTCCACTGAACAAAGCTGAGCCTCAATTTTCATCCTGTTTAAAATATTAAACTGCATTTGGCATACTTATTTGGTTGGGCCTAATAATGGTGTCTGCTGCTGCTTGTTGTTCTCTTTCACTGAAAAAAGCTGAGCCTCAATTTTCATCCTGTTTCAGATATTAAACTGCATTTGGCCTACTTGTTTGGTTGGGCCTACTAACGGTGTCTGCCGCTTCTTGCTTTTCTCCTCTACTGAACAAAGCTGAGCCTCAATTTTCATCCTGTTTCGAATATTAAACTGCATTTGGCCTACTTGTTTGGTTGGGCCTACTAATGGTGTCTGCCGCTCCTTGCTTTTCTCCTCTACTGAACAAAGCTGAGCCTCAATTTTCATCCTGTTAAGAATATTAAACTGCATTTGGCATACTTATTTGGTTGGGGCTAATAATGGTGTCTGCTGCTGCTTGTTGTTCTCTTCCACTGAAAAAAGCTGAGCCTCAATTTTCATCCTGTTTCGAATATTAAACTGCATTTGGCCTACTTGTTTGGTTGGGCCTACTAATGGTGTCTGCCGCTCCTTGATTTTCTCCTCCGCTGAACAAAGCTGAGCCTCAATTTTCATCCTGCTTAGAATATTAAACTGCATTTGGCATACTTGTTTGGTTGGGCCTACTAACAGTGTCTGCCGCTGCTTGTTGTTCTCCTCCACTGAACAAAGCTGAGCCTCAATTTTCATCCTGTTTCGAATATTACACTGCATTTGGCCTACTTGCTTGGTTGGGCCTACTAACGGTGTCTGCTTGTTGCTATCCTCCACTGAACAAAGCTGACCCTCAATTTTCATCCTGTTTCGGGTATTAAACTGCATTTGGCCTACTTGCTTGGTTGGGCCTACTAACGGTGTCTGCCGCTCCTTGATTTTCTCCTCCACTGAACAAAGCTGAGCCTCAATTTTCATCCTGTTTCGAATATTAAACTGCATTTGGCATACTCATTTGGTTGGGCCTAATAATAGTGTCTGCTGCTGCTTGTTGTTCTCTTCCACTGAAAAAAGCTGAGCCTCAATTTTCATCCTGTTTCAGATATTAATCTGCATTTGGCCTACTTTTTTGGTTGGGCCTACTAACGGTGTTTGCCGCTCCTTGCTTTTCTCCTCCACTAAACAAAGCTGAGCATCAATTTTCATCCTCTTTCGAATATTGAACTGCATTTGGCCTACTTGTTTGGTTGGGCCTACTAACGTGTCTGCCGCTCTTTGCTTTTCTCCTCCACTGAACAAAGCTGAGCCTCAATTTTCATCCTGTTTAGAATATTAAACTGCATTTGGCCTACTTATTTGGTTGGGCCTACAAACAGTGTCTGCCGCTGCTTGTTGTTCTCTTCCACTGAACAAAGCAGAGCCTCAATTTTCATCCTGTTTCAGATATTAAACTGCATTTGGCCTACTTGTTTGGTTGGGCCTACTAACGGTGTCTGCCGCTGCTTGTTGTTCTTCTCCACTGAACAAAGCTGAGGCTCAATTTTCATCCTGTTTCCAATATTAAACTGCATTTGGCCTACTTGTTTGGTTGGGCCTTACTAACGGTATCTGCCGCTCCTTGCTTTTCTCCTCCACTGAACAAAGCTGAGCCTCAATTTTCATCCTGTTTAGAATATTAAACTGCATTTGGCATACTTATTTGGTTGGGCCTAATAATGGTGTCTGCTGCTGCTTGTTGTTCTCTTCCACTGAAAAAAGCTGAGCCTCAATTTTCATCCTGTTTCGAATATTAAACTGCATTTGGCCTACTTGTTTGGTTGGGCCTACTAATGGTGTCTGCCGCTCCTTGATTTTCTCCTCCGCTGAACAAAGCTGAGCCTCAATTTTCATTCTGCTTAGAATATTAAACTGCATTTGGCATACTTATTTGGTTGGCCATACTAACGGTGTCTGCCGCTGCTTGTTGTTCTCTTCCACTGAAAAAAGCTGAGCCTCAATTTTCATCCTGTTTCAGATATTAAACTGCATTTGGCCTACTTGTTTGGTTGGGCCTAATAATGGTGTCTGCTGCTGCTTGTTGTTCTCTTCCACTGAAAAAAGCTGAGCTTCAATTTTCATCCTGTTTCGAATATTAAACTGCATTTGGCCTACTTGTTTGGTTGGGCCTACTAATGGTGTCTGCCGCTCCTTGCTTTTCTCCTCTACTGAACAAAGCTGAGCCTCAATTTTCATCCTGTTTCGAATATTAAACTGCATTTGGCCTACTTGTTTGGTTGGGCCTACTAACGGTGTCTGCCGCTCCTTGCTTTTCTCCTCCACTGAACAAAGCTGAGCCTCAATTTTCATCCTGTTTCGAATATTGAACTGCATTTGGCCTACTTGTTTGGTTGGGCCTACTAACGGTGTCTGCCGCTCTTTGCTTTTCTCCTCCACTGAACAAAGTTGAGCCTCAATTTTCATCCTGTTTAGAATATTAAACTGCATTTGGCCTACTTATATGGTTGGGCCTACTAACAGTGTCTGCCGCTGCTTGTTGTTCTCTTCCACTGAACAAAGCTGAGCCTCAATTTTCATCCTGTTTCAGATATTAAACTGCATTTGGCCTACTTGTTTGGTTGGGCCTACTAATGGTGTCTGCCGCTGCTTGTTGTTCTCCACTGAACAAAGCTGAGCCTCAATTTTCATCCTGTTTCGAATATTAAACTGCATTTGGCCTACTTGTTTGGTTGGGCCTACTAATGGTGTCTGCCGCTCCTTGATTTTCTCCTCCACTGAACAACGCTGAGCCTCAATTTTCATCCTGCTTAGAATATTAAACTGCATTTGGCATACTTATTTGGTTGGGCCTACTAACGGTGTCTGCTGCTGCTTGTTGTTCTCTTCCACTGAAAAAAGATGAGCCTCAATTTTCATCCTGTTTCGAGTATTAACTCCTTCATGACCCAGCCTATTTTGACCTTAAAGACCTTGCCGTTTTTTGCAATTCTGATCAGTGTCCCTTTATGAGGTAATAACTCAGGAACGCTTCAACGGATCCTAGCGGTTCTGAGAATGTTTTCGTGACATATTGGGCTTCATGTTAGTGGTAAATTTAGGTCAATAAATTCTGCGTTTATTTGTAATAAAAACGGAAATTTGGTGAAAATTTTGAAAATTTCGCAATTTTCAGATTTTGAATTTTTATTCTGTTAAACCGGAGAGTTATGTGACACAAAATAGTTAATAAATAACATTTCCCACATGTTTACATCAGCACAATTTTGGAAACAAAATTTTTTTTTGCTAGGAAGTTATAAGGGTTAAAATTTGACCAGCGATTTCTCATTTTTACAACGAAATTTACAAAGCCATTTTTTAGGGACCACCTCACATTTGAAGTCAGTTTGAGGGATCTATATGGCTGAAAATACCCAAAAGTGACACCATTCCAAAAACTGCACCCCTCAAGGTACTCAAAACCACATTCAAGAAGTTTATTAACCCTTCAGGTGCTTCACAGCAGCAGAAGCAACATGGAAGGAAAAAATGAACATTTAACTTTTTAGTCACAAAAATTATATTTTAGCAACAATTTTTTTATTTTCCCAATGGTAAAAGGAGAAACTCAACCACGAAAGTTGTTGTCCAATTTGTCCTGAGTACGCTGATACCTCATATGTGGGGGTAAACCACTGTTTGGGCGCACGGCAGGGCTTGGAATGGAAGGAGCGCCATTTGACTTTTTGAATCAAAAATTGGCTCCACTCTTTAGCGGACACCATGTCACGTTTGGAGAGCCCCCGTGTGCCTAAAAATTGGAGCTCCCCTACAATTGACCCCATTTTGGAAACTAGACGCCCCAAGGAACTTATCTAGACGCATAGTGAGCACTTTGAACCCCCAGGTGCTTCACAAATTGATCCGTAAAAATGAAAAAGTACTTTTTTTTCACAAACGTAGCCTAATATGTACCAATTTAGTATCTATTATATACATAATATCTTTCTATCATCTATCTATATATTTATACAAGATTGCATTATTATGCAACTTGCTTTAAGTTACATATAGTATTATAGTACATAAAAAGATTATGTTAAAAACACATTGCGCACACATGTCATACGGATGTCATATGGATGCTAGGAGAGAAAAAAAAATCGCACTTGCAAGGCACTCACATCACTTACGGAATGACATACACATGACACTCGTCCAACTGTCGGGATGAACATGTGAGCGAACCCTAATGTTTGTGTCGGGAAGACTAGAAGAAGCATGTAACAAGGAATTCATTGAAGTGGGCTTTCAATAAATGTAGGTTTGCATTTATAGATTTGGATCCATTTCAATCACACTGTCCAGAAATTCCACTTTAGTTGTATTACAGTTGTGTGAAAAAGTGTTTGCCCCTTCCTGATTTCCTATTACATAGTAACATAGTAACATAGTTAGTAAGGCCGAAAAAAGACATTTGTCCATCCAGTTCAGCCTATATTCCATCATAATAAATACCCAGATCTACGTCCTTCTACAGAACCTAATAATTGTATGATACAATATTGTTCTGCTCCAGGAAGACATCCAGGCCTCTCTTGAACCCCTCGACTGAGTTCGCCATCACCACCTCCTCAGGCAAGCAATTCCAGATTCTCACTGCCCTAACAGTAAAGAATCCTCTTCTATGTTGGTGGAAAAACCTTCTCTCCTCCAGACGCAAAGAATGCCCCCTTGTGCCCGTCACCTTCCTTGGTATAAACAGATCCTCAGCGAGATATTTGTATTGTCCCCTTATATACTTATACATGGTTATTAGATCGCCCCTCAGTCGTCTTTTTTCTAGACTAAATAATCCTAATTTCGCTAATCTATCTGGGTATTGTAGTTCTCCCATCCCCTTTATTAATTTTGTTGCCCTCCTTTGTACTCTCTCTAGTTCCATTATATCCTTCCTGAGCACCGGTGCCCAAAACTGGACACAGTACTCCATGTGCGGTCTAACTAGGGATTTGTACAGAGGCAGTATAATGCTCTCATCATGTGTATCCAGACCTCTTTTAATGCACCCCATGATCCTGTTTGCCTTGGCAGCTGCTGCCTGGCACTGGCTGCTCCAGGTAAGTTTATCATTAACTAGGATCCCCAAGTCCTTCTCCCTGTCAGATTTACCCAGTGGTTTCCCGTTCAGTGTGTAATGGTGATATTGATTCCCTCTTCCCATGTGTATAACCTTACATTTATCATTGTTAAACCTCATCTGCCACCTTTCAGCCCAAGTTTCCAACTTATCCAGATCCATCTGTAGCAGAATACTATCTTCTCTTGTATTAACTGCTTTACATAGTTTTGTATCATCTGCAAATATCGATATTTTACTGTGTAAACCTTCTACCAGATCATTAATGAATATGTTGAAGAGAACAGGTCCCAATACTGACCCCTGCGGTACCCCACTGGTCACAGCGACCCAGTTAGAGACTATACCATTTATAACCACCCTCTGCTTTCTATCACTAAGCCAGTTACTAACCCATTTACACACATTTTCCCCCAGACCAAGCATTCTCATTTTGTGTACCAACCTCTTGTGCGGCACGGTATCAAACGCTTTGGAAAAATCGAGATATACCACGTCCAATGACTCACCGTGGTCCAGTCTATAGCTTACCTCTTCATAAAAACTGATTAGATTGGTTTGACAGGAGCGATTTCTCATAAACCCATGCTGATATGGAGTTAAACAGTTATTCTCATTGAGATAATCCAGAATAACATCCCTCAGAAACCCTTCAAATATTTTACCAACAATAGAGGTTAGACTTACTGGCCTATAATTTCCAGGTTCACTTTTAGAGCCCTTTTTGAATATTGGCACCACATTTGCTATGCGCCAGTCCTGCGGAACAGACCCTGTCGCTATAGAGTCACTAAAAATAAGAAATAATGGTTTATCTATTACATTACTTAGTTCTCTTAGTACTCGTGGGTGTATGCCATCCGGACCCGGAGATTTATCTATTTTAATCTTATTTAGCCGGTTTCGCACCTCTTCTTGGGTTAGATTGGTGACCCTTAATATAGGGTTTTCATTGTTTCTTGGGATTTCACCTAGCATTTCATTTTCCACCGTGAATACCGTGGAGAAGAAGGTGTTTAATATGTTAGCTTTTTCCTCGTCATCTACAACCATTCTTTCCTCACTATTTTTTAAGGGGCCTACATTTTCAGTTTTTATTCTTTTACTATTGATATAGTTGAAGAACAGTTTGGGATTAGTTTTACTCTCCTTAGCAATGTGCTTCTCTGTTTCCTTTTTGGCAGCTTTAATTAGTTTTTTAGATAAAGTATTTTTCTCCCTATAGTTTTTTAGAGCTTCAATGGTGCCATCCTGCTTTAGTAGTGCAAATGCTTTCTTTTTACTGTTAATTGCCTGTCTTACTTCTTTGTTTAGCCACATTGGGTTTTTCCTATTTCTAGTCCTTTTATTCCCACAAGGTATAAACCGCTTACACTGCCTATTTAGGATGTTCTTAAACATTTCCCATTTATTATCTGTATTCTCATTTCTGAGGATATTGTCCCAGTCTACCAGATTAAGGGCATCTCTAAGCTGGTCAAACTTTGCCTTCCTAAAGTTCAATGTTTTTGTGACTCCCTGACAAGTCCCCCTAGTGAAAGACAGGTGAAACTGCACAATATTGTGGTCGCTATTCTTTTGCATGTTTATCACTAGTTTTGATTGAATTACTTTGGATAAGTACTTATCCGAATAGCTGCCTCAGGAACCTGGATACCTGGAGCGCTCCCAGTAATCAGCTGCTCAGCGCTGCATGTGTCGCGGCTGTGTGACAGTCACGACACATGCAAGGAGAGCCCAACAAACAGGCTTTCCATGCATGTGTTGCGACTGTCACAGAGCCGCAACACATGCAGCAGCGGCGCCAAACAGCTGATTATCGCGAGCGCTCCAGGTATCCAGGTTCCTGAGGCAGCTATTCTGTAAACACTATAGCTATTCGTAAAAGTTCTTATCGGAAGCTATTCGCTCAACACTGTTTATCACACTTACTGTACTGGTCTCTACAGAGGTGGTGAATCACTGCTAAATATTATCCCAGATAAATGGTTTTTTTTTAGCAGATTGTTTTTTATAACATTAAAGATATTTTTATTTAGATACCTAAGATTTTCTTTTACAAACCTAAAACTTTTTTTTCAAAATATTTATTAGTCCTACAAAGAAACTTGAATATGCGATTTGATCACATAGAGGCGATACCTATGCACTTATGCAGTGCAAAGCCTTATCCAGCCTGGCACTGGAAGTGTTGTATTAACAGGCAGCCTAATAGATCTTGGCTTAAGTACAATATTTTCAGTTTTGATCTATGACAGATGTGAAGCCCATTGTTAAGCCACTGGTTACTCAAAGGCGTATAAATTCGTCATTAGCGAGTCCATTTAAATTGAAATTAAATTTGATTGATCCTGATTGATGATTGGTTCATTTTTCTTTATTCTATATTTCCTCTCTGACTTCCTATGATTAAGGACGCTACCGTTGCGCCACAAACGTGTCAGGTTTCTTTTAACTTCTTTTAAACATGAATTAGAGACAACTTAGCATCAATTCAAATAACTAAAACATGTCTAAACACTATTGTGAATTATAAACAGTTACAGAAATTGCACTACAAAATGTGGTCCTCATTCAGTGACAACTCTTCTTTATTGGTCTCTTGTACTCCTGCATCTGATCATCTCTCATTATCCTTGTTATCTTTTCTCCATAGCCGCAAAGTCTTGGCGAAATCTGTTAAGGTGCTCGTCGCTCACTGCTCCACAGTTTAGTTGAAAAACGTCTATATGTGAATATAAGAATGTAATCTTTTAGGACAAGTTACAGCCAAGATCCTTATAGGTTTTAAGGAGATTTTTCCACCAACTCTCCATTGTTATCTGCTTTTGAATTTCCCCAAAAATTAATTAGTGATGAGTGAGCACTAAAATGCTTGAGTACTCGTTACTCGAGTCGAGCAATATGTAATGTTTGGCTTCTCAACCCGAGTAACGAGTACAATAGAAGTCAATGGGAAACTCAAGCATTTTTCTTGTGCTCCTCCAGAGGTCTGGAGGGGGGGGGGTCTAAAAATTGCTGAAAACTATGTAAACAGCACTGAAATGGCATGAGAACAGCATGGGGAAGATCCCTGGAAGCATCTCTGAATCCCAGATTGGTGCTGTTGTCAGAGTATTACGCCACTTTTACAGACTTACAATAAAACATACAAAACTGACGATAAAATGGATTTGACTGGAAAAATGTTAATAACACCAAGAATGAACACCAGGCCATAACATATGAAAAAAATACAAACTTTATTTTGAACATATCTAAAATCAATAAATTAAATTATGATTGATTGGAAGGTTACTCCTTTTATATATATATATAGTCCTTTGCCACTGTTCCAGTCATACCTGTTGGTTGTCTCTGTATTTTGGTTGCTCCATAATTTTATGTGTGGTATATGGTTTTAGATATGTTCAAAATAAAGTTTGTATTTTTTTCATATGTTATGGCCTTGTGTTCATTCTTGGTGTTAGTAATAATTATCACTTGGCTTAATTTTGATTAAAGGCGATATTATAGGTGTCAATAATGGAAAAATGTTAAGAAACAATCTTTCAAGGATAATGTCTTGTATATAAGGCAAAATATGCAAGAGGAAAAAGAAATGCTCCTCCGCAATTTGGGCTATGTTCACATGCAGTGTTTTTGCACGTCTGCATTGCTTTCAATTGTGAAAAAACATTCAATAGGAAATGTAATGTTATCATTTTAATATCTTATCTGGCCATGTGGTGTGTGAGACATGATCAGACATATTGAAAGTCACAATTTTTTTTAGGGCCATCAGCCAGCCATCATTATTTGTAGAGGGCCATCAGGTGGCACTTTCTATTTTTAAATGACCAGCAGATGTCTTGTGGACATATAAGATCAAGATAAAGTTTTTTTGTAAAACACATAATTCTACGGTTTACTGTAAATTGAATGAGGCCTACAAATAAAAGAACATAGTAGTTACAGTCAAATATGGTAGAGGTTCAAAGATATTTTAGGGTTGTTTTGCTGCCTCTGGCACTGGGTGCCTTGAAATGTGAAGATTCCCAAAGGATTTTGGGTCGCAATGTAGTGCCTGTGGTCAGAAAGCTGGGTTTGCTTTGAAGTAGGTCATGGGTCTTCCAGCAGAAAGCACCCAGAAATAAATGGAAACAAAGCACTGGAGAGTTCAGATGTGGTCATTCCAGCTCCAGTAGCATAAAGTCTCTCACCACTACCTCTAACATACAGATGCTAGAGAGAAACTGTAAATGGACACATTAAATCAGTTAATTATGCCTGATTCGATGAATTTCGGAGTAAGGATCACAGTAAAAAACCCAAATTGGTCAATGAGTGTAAAGAAGCAACAGCAAAGCTTAGAAATTATAAGGCAATAATGCCTGACTACATGCCTGTCATACGCTATACCTACTGCAACACCTCACCATAGACAAATTGCAAGTAATAAAGGTGTTATTGTAGAATATAGAATGGATTTGAACTGGCCCTGAAAATATTTTTTCTTGTGTGTGGCAGCCTCAAAGTTTGGAGAAGCGTAAATAACACTTGCAGCTTTGATGAATCTCTAAACACAGAATACCATAAAACACATGAATCGGTCAATGAGTGCATGGAAAAAAACAGCAGCAAGGCTTAGAATTGGAAATGTTTTACATAATTCTTTGTCTAAGGCCTTCTGGTACTGCAATATTTTATTAGACCTCTCAGCCATGAGGAGAGATGTAAAGTAGCATGGGTCTAGAAGGGTGACCAAAAGCAATTAGTGTTAGCCAAAATGCATACAACGTGTATGTCACGAGAAAGGCAACAAAACATAAACTCAGCCATGTTTTCCAAACTGCAAACAGCAAAGACTTCCCTGTCCCCAGCAAGAGGGCAACTGTCCATGTTGTCCTCCTCCTCATACTCCTTCTCCTCCTTGTCTTAAGGCCATCCATGCTGAACAGACGGACTGAAGGTGGTGTGGGTACTAGTGTCTGTAGTTCAGACAACCAGCTCCTGTTCCTCCTCATTATCACTCAATCCTCATTGAGAAGATAAGATAATGCTGGGCTGTGTAGCATCACCCAGTATAGTTTCTTGCTTCATCTCAACTTGCTCTACCTGCAAAGCCTCCTCTTTAATTGTGAGCATAGAGTTCAGTAGACAGAGAAGGGGAATGGTGATGCTGATTATGGTGTGTAATTGTGATTAAATTTAAGCAGTGTGTTACTTTGAATGGTTCAAGCCTATGTCCCATCCCCTGATGACGCCGCTAGCGTGGTGAAACATGTAGGGGAGACGCTGGTGCGAAAATTAACTGTCCTATTCTGCCAGATATGTGTTGGCATCCTAGGTACTATGCAAATCAATAAAACAAAGTAGCAGGCACACTGCTTAAATGTAATCGCAATAATAGAGGCAGATTAAGGACAAAAACTTTTTATACTTTTTAATATTTTAAAATTTAAATAAAAGTTTAATAAAAGTTAATTTTTTGGGTCTTCTTGTGGGGGTTTATTTGGGGTTCTCCCCAATTTATTAATCCAACAACCTTTTCACACTTGTTCTAGCTTCAAGAGTTGTTTTCCGCGCCCCCAAACAAAGTGGACCAGGAAGCTAGCTCGACATGATGCATGTGTTGTGCTCCCTTGGCAGTCACAGTTTCATCTTGCCCATGGCCTCTACCTCTACCCTCACTATCAGATTCACATCCACTTTCCCGTCCCTTACCAGGTGCCTTGCCCATTTCTCCCTGTTGAGAAAGTGTTGCAGACAGCATTACAAAGGCAGCAAACATTTTCCCACTTCAGATGGACATAGAGTATAAGAATGCAGCATCAATACAGCAATGCTATTTTTTTAACAAATTTTTTTGGGGAGGTTGAGGCACAATTATGGCACGAAAAGTGCCATATTAAATGTCACTGTCGAAAAAAACTGCAGTCTTACAATGTCAGCAAATTATGCTCATTTCAGATGAATATATACGTCTGAAGTATCAATATAGCAATGCTATTTGTAAGCAAACAATTTTTTTATGTTTTGAGACCCAGCTCTAGCACGAAAAATGCTGTATAAAATTGCAGTATTACTATTGCAGGAAAATTTTCACCTCAAATTAACGTACAAGACTGCAGTATCAATATAGCAATGCTATTGAGATCCAACCAAGTCTGGCTGTGTGTCTACTACTGCAGTATAAACGATAAATAACATTCCCCTGATCATAATAATTTGCAGGATTAAGAGCAAAAATAATATTATTGGCACCAAGAAGCTGGTTTTGGTATAAATTGCAGGCTGCAGAATAAAGGGCATGCAATTCACCCTATCCTGCCCTACACCATCCCTTCAGCACAATCTCTACTTAAGTGCTGCTGCCAGCAGTATTACTATTTATTGTAATTAGCCTTAAGAATGGCTGTTGTTGTGCTTAAAAGAAATGTTAATGTGGTTGATTTCCTGGCTAATACGCAGCTACAATTCTGTCTCACTTTCACCAGCACCTCTTCCTACCCTGCCTGTTTCTGGGGTACAGTGTGACAAGCATGGCGTCACGGCTCTTATCTAGACCTGATGATGACGGTATGCGGCCAGCCAATTACAGTAATGTCACAACCATGATAGCTACAGTATTACAGTGAATGGAAGGCAATTCGTTCTCCACTTGTTCATTGGCTGTTTAAAAAGCGCCAAACATACGAGGCAGGGACTTGAACTCTCGATCGAATGTTTAAACTAATACTTGCCGAGTAACAAGCATCCCGAGCACACTGATGCTGGTGCGAGTTACGAGTATTGGCGAGCATGCTCGCTCATCACTAATCCTTACCAATGGTAAGAAGATGCTGGGAGTTACCAGCCATCATCAGACTGATAACTATACAGGAATCACAGCACTGAAGAGACATATCCCGTTTCACAAATAAATGTTTGCATCCAGGTGCCTTATAGGTGACATCTCCTCTGATTCAAGTTGTTTCCATCCCTTTTGTCTCTGTGTAGTACAGATGCCATGATGAGATTTTACACGCAGAGCAGGTCCCTGCAGACTTCCTTCTTCTCTGTCTACAGCAGCACATCCTGAAACGGTGCCCTTAGAAAAAAAACATATTATATTACCCCATAAATATAAATATTTCCCCTGCTGTGCCCCTAAATAAATAATTGCCCCTTACTTTGCTTCCTGTACAAAATTCCCCTTACACTGCCCTCCTCCATAGTATCCCCCATACCACCCCCTCTCTATAATGTCCCCCTAAATTGCACCTTTCCAAAATATTTTTCCCCCACTGCCTCTCTGCATAATGATCCCACTCATAACCCTTTTAAATGCCCCTTAATGGCCCCATAATGGCCCCACAGTGTCCTCCATTATGTCACTCATTGCCCCATAATGGCCCCCATTCCTTCATAATGGCCCCACAGTGTCCTCCATTATGTCACTCATTGCCCCATAATGGCCCCATAGTGTCCTTCATTGCTCTATAAGGTTCCCATTGCCTCAAAGTGCCCTACAATGGCCTCCATAGTGTCCCTCATTGATCCACAATGTTCCTCATCGCCCCCTAATTTTCCAAATTGGCTCATAATGTCCCCCCATAATGGTACCCATAGTGTCCCCCATTGCTCCATAAAGTCCCTCAGTGCCCCATAATGTTCCCCATAGCCTCATCATTATATTCCCCATAATGACCTCCATAATATTCTACGTTGCCCCATAATGTTCGCCATAGCCTCATAATGTCTCCTATAATGGCCTCCATAGCGTGCCCAATTATCTTTCCCAATGCTCCATGATGGCCTCCAAAAACTAACACCAAGCAACAAACAAACTGAAAAGACTCCTGAAACGCTTAACGGTGCACGCAGCGTTCTCTGCACCTCTGCGGCCCTGCACCAGCAGCAGTGTGATGTCAGCAGCATGCTGACGTAATCACGCTGCTGCACGTCGATGCTGGCACAGAGTAGTGCTGCTCTGCCCGCAGTTTTCAAATGTATTCATGTCTGAAAGACGTTAATACATTTGAATTTAGGATGGAGGGAGCGGCGTCTCCCGGGCAGCTCTGCGTGCCGCACAACATACTTCGTAAGGCCGCATGGTCTGCAGGCCTGTCATATACTACATTAAAATGTACATACTATTTATTAGTGTTCATTCAGTAAAGTGCTGTTAGAAAGCATCAGCACCACTCACTTTTGCATCAGGAGGTGAGCAGTGCTGACGACATTACATGGACAGATGCCCGCTAAGGACATATACTGGTCTAATGCACCTGCCTTATTAAGTAGAATAAAACATGATGCCTGCTGGCTATGCAAACGTTCTGGGAGGTTCTTTTTGACACAACATTACTAGTACTAAACACCTTCCAATGAAAAGGTGAGTGGTGCCTGGGAAACCCCTTTTTGGATCTACAGTTGAGTGATAATTTTGGATGATTTTGTGTAGGGCAGCAGATTTGGAGATATGTTTGAGTTGTGGAGCACTCTACCCCTAGATGAAGGCACGCAGCTGAAACGCATGTTAGGGCCTTGTCACCACACCACCAAGACATATCTTATATATTAGATTACTTGCCCCATGTTTACCACTTTGTATTAACTTCTGCTATACTCTTTGCTGTTACATGCTGATATCGATTTGGCACATGGTTTCTTTTTGCATGGTTTCTTTTTGGCACAACCCGTTATATTACCATACTATTCTGCCTCTTGCTGTTTTGTGGTGCCAGCCATTGGATGACTCACATGTTTAATCTCTATTTTATGTCTCATCTACCTAATAAAGGTGCATTTTTATACCATTGGTTCCTTGTGCACATCTTCCTTCTCCTGTAGATTCTATAAAATCTTATCAGTCACAACTACCTCTTCCGACAAGCCTACAACCTCCAGCAACCACCGATTGACCAAACCGCTTCACGACCAGCTCTACTTCGCCAACTGTATCCTCACCCATACCTTGTAGCATGTGAGCCCTCGCGGACAGGATCCTCTCTCCTCCTGTACAATCCGTGACTTGTATTGTTAAGATTACTGTACTTGTTTTTTTTTATTATGTATACCCCTCCTCACATGTAAAATACCATGGAATAAATGGCGCTATAATAATAAATACTAATAATAATAATAATAACTGGCATTTCTTGCCTCAGTAATGTACAAAATCTGTCTTTATTGAGTGCAGATTTTACCCGGGAATTGAGGATTTTGAGAATGAAGCATCAGTTCTGCTTGAGAAATTAGCAGATTTCTCTCATAAGATATATTACAAACTTGCTTATTTATTGATTTATGAAATAAAAAATAAAATGAGGGTTACACTTTAAGGGACAACTGTAGTGAACAAACTGACACTAAAGACAGTCTGTGAGAAAGAAGTCTTTTAATGGAGTAGCATAGAAAAATATTTCCACTGGTGTTAAAATAAAGTGATAAGATAATCTATTCTGTATTTTCTGAGATTGTCCAAGTCCAAGTAGCAATTTAGACATTCTGAAAGAAAAAAAAAAGTCCAGGTCAATTACTTCAGCCAGCAACCAGTGGTATCTGGCCCCTTTCTGTAGAAATACATCTTTATAAAAATACCAAGCTTCATGGGATTAGTAAATGTCTGTTCTCATTGCTAATATTTTTTCATCCCTATGACAGAGTTGTTCATTTTTTTCCAGCAAAAACAGATGATTTTTCCTCCGTATAACCATCCCACCATGTGCAGTTCTTTATTTCCTTTACTATATACGTCCATATAAGTCAATAAATAAATAATAAAGGTCACATACAATTTTATATCATAATTATTGTAAAATATCAGGGAAAAATGCATATACATGCGGATAATAACCCATTTGTAATTCTTTTTTGGGCACCCATTGACTTATATACTTATTAGACAAGTCAGTATTTTGACCATATCATCATTTTTATGCATCTTTTCCGACTCCAAGCTGTATAACTTGAATGTTTATTGGATGAAGCAGATCAGGTGATGTGTATTTGTTTAATGCGGGAGTATGCGGTCTAAGGATACAACACCCTTTATCAAGGTGTGTAGAATTGTTAGGCTGGTTTCACATTTGCGTTTTTTTTTGCGTTTTAGCGCAAAAAAACCGCAAAAAAACGCATGCGTTTTTTCCTATACTTGACATTAAAAACGCATGCGTTTTTTTGCATGCGTTTTTTTGCGTGCGTTTTGACGATGCATGCGTCATTTCTATGCATGCGTTTTGTTGCAGAAATGCAACATGTAGTAATTTCTAGCGGCGTTTTTTTGTCGCAAAAAAACGTATTGATGTCTATGTAAATGCATGCGTTTTTAAGCACATGTGTTTGCATGCGTTTTAATAGAAAAACACAAGAAAACACACTGATAAGCCAACCCCCAACCCTAACCCAAACCCAAACGCTAAGGGATCCTAACCCTAACCCTAACCCTAAGGGATCCTAACCCTAACCCTAACTCAAACCCTAAGGGATCCTAACCCTAACCGTTAGGGTTAGGGTTAGGGTTAGGATCCCTTAGGGTTTGAGTTAGGGTTAGGGTTAGGATCCCTTAGCGTTTGGGTTTGGGTTAGGGTTAGGATCCCTTAGGGTTAGGGTTAGGATCCCTTAGGGTTAGGGTTAGGGTTAGGGTTAGGATCCCTTAGCATTTGGGTTTGGGTTAGGGTTAGGGTTAGGATCCCTTAGCGTTTGGGTTTGGGTTAGGGTTAGGGTAGGATCCTTTAGGGTTAGGGTTAGGGTTAAGATCCCTTAGTGTTTGGGTTTGGGTTAGGGTTAGGGTTAGGATCCCTTAGGGTTAGGGTTAGGATCCCTTAGCGTTTGGGTTAGGGTTAGGGTTAGGATCCCTTAGCGTTTGGGTTTGGGTTAGGGTTAGGATCCCTTAGGGTTAGGGTTAGGGTTAGGATCCCTTAGGGTTAGGGTTAGGATCCCTTAGGGTTTGGGTTAGGGTTAGGATCCCTTAGCGTTTGGGTTTGGGTTAGGGTTAGGGCTAGGATCCTTTAGGGTTAGGGTTAAGATCCCTTAGCGTTTGGGTTTGGGTTAGGGTTAGGGTTAGGGTTAGGATCCCTTAGGGTTAGGGTTAGGATCCCTTAGCGTTTGGGTTTGGGTTAGGGTTAGGATCCCTTAGGGTATGGGTTAGAGTTAGGGTTAGGATCCCTAGGGTTACTAGGGATCCTAACCCTAACCCTAGCTATTTCTGCTTATAGTGGGTTTTATTGTTGATTTTGATGATTGGCAGCTGTCACACGCATGTAAACGCGTCAAAACGCCGCGTTTGTATTAAAACATGCAAAAACGCTTGCGTCTAAAAAACGCAGCGTTTAAACGCGTTTAAACACGTTTTTTTACCAAATGCGTTTGCGTTTAAAACGCTGCGTTTTTAAACGCAAATGTGAAACCAGCCTAAGACAGCTTATTTTTCTCTGTTGAAATGGACCAAAAAAGAGATTTAGCTGACTGTAAGACTTGTAATATTCTATTTCTTTTCAGTGGGATGGGGAGTGACCAAAGAACCATCAAAAGTTTTGTTGTAAATAGCAGGGCAAAAAACAAGTTGAGAAGGAAAGATTAGTTAATTGCGAAAGATTTGAGAAGAATCAAATCGGAAGCGACCAGGAAGCCATTATCCTCCAGGGCTGTCATTTTCCAGAACTGCAGCCTCCTTGGAGAGCCCAGGAGTACAAGGTGTTCAGTGACGTCACTTGTTGGGGTAGCACTGGTTGCTGCACTCGAGATGTTCTTCTTACAATGTGCTCTTACCGGTTCGTTACTTCTGATCTGAGCCGGGAGTGCACTGTCACTATGTATATTGTATAGTGACAAGAATCTATTGAGCATACATCAGAATTGACAACCAACACATGCTCACTAGAGCAGGGACTAGCTTAGCCCCTGAAATGGAGGTCAGTGATGACACTTTGTTTCAGGGAGGAGGAGGCTGCGGCAGTGACAGCAGCCTCTATTTCCTGTTCCGGATGATGTTTCGATTCAGTATCCCAGCTTGCACTGGAATTCTGAAAATGAAGTGTCATCAAAGAGGAGGTAGTAAAAAAAAATATATATAGCAGTCAGATAGTGTTGTGAGGGAAGGATATGGAATTTTTGATTAAAGTGTATTAGAAGAAAAGTTTAGATTATGGCATTAAATAGATAGGGATTTAGGATTAAAATTAATTTGTGCTACGAACCACACTTTAAAGATGAAGAAATAATGACATGGCCCCTTCCTCGCCTGACTTAAACTCTACTGAGAACTTGTGGGCCCTTCCTAAATGGGAGATTTACTGAGCACCTCTCTGATCAGTGACTGGGAGGCCATGGTTGGTGCTGCCCAAAATGTTGATCATCAACAGATTAAGAAACTGACAGACTCCATGGATGGACGGTTTATAACTGTTATTGAACAGAAGGGCAACTATGTTGGTCGCTGATATTTTTTAAATGACAGAAATATATTTTGTACATTTTGAGATATTTGTTATTATTTTCATTATAAAGGATGAAAATAAACAAGTGAGATTAATTAAATTACAATTTTTCATTTAGTTGCATAATAATTTTGGTCACTAATTGTTTCCAATAATTCTACACACAGATATTATCCATACGAAAAACAAAATCTCACTTTTACTTTTTTAAATATTCATGTTTATTAACCTTTTGGATTGACCGACAGCACTGAAGTTGTTCAGTAGTAAAATTATTCATCAAAATTATAAATTGCCCAATAATTGTGCACATTGTGTAATTGGTGAGTTTGATTCTAAATATGAACCAAAGTACATGATGCTGTGATTTGTTTATATGTAAATCATCAGTTCCAGTGTAAAATCGTTGAAGTGAACTACCACATTGACGTGTATTGGGCAGTGTGCTATAAGTTTTGCATACTGACAGCACATGGACATTTAATATGTTTGTCTGAACGAGTCCGAAATAATAGTGCTTTGAAAATACAAGAAAATTGTGGACTTAACCCCAACCACGATTATATCTGCATTTCTCCTTTAGATCCTACCATTCTCCATGAGCATGATTAGGTGAATTAGACAGTAGCCCACTAGTGCCAACTTCTGTGCATTTTTGTAATATGATGTAGTAGAATATTAAAACAATTACAATTTTTTTTAAGTGTGAACTTACGCTGTTGATCCAGGGGATGTGAGAAGATACTCTGGTGAAAACAGCAGTATTGCATCCCTGGAAAGCCAAATAGCTAGCAAGACCGTGAACTTGGTAGCCACCATCGACGTCACAGTTCAGAGGGCCACCAAAATCTCCCTAAAAAGAAAAGATGGATCCATAAACATGATTTTGTGATAGATAATTCTATTAGGCTGATTCAGAGGTGTCGCTTGAAGCTTTTTGGTTCCATTACAAAGCTATGATGTACCATTTATTTTACAAGAGTGTCCTTATATAAAGGGTCACATGACATGTCATGTGATTCTGGCAGCCAGTCAGAGGCTGGCGATCAGCTGCAGCCTTTCAGCATTTTGTCAAATTAGAAGTCCAGTCTGGACTTAAGGCCCCTTCACATTAAGCGACGCTGCAGCGATACCGACAACGATCCGGATCGCTGCAGCGTCGCTGTTTGGTCGCTGGAGAGCTGTCACACAGACCGCTCTCCAGTGACCAACGATGCCGGTAACCAGGGTAAACATCGGGTAACTAAGCGCAGGGCCGCGCTTAGTAACCCGATGTTTACCCTGGTTACCATGCTAAAAGTAAAAAAAAACAAACACTACATACTTACCTACAGCCGTCTGTCCTCCAGCGCTGCGCTCTGCTTCTCTGCACTCCTCCTGTACTGGCTGTGAGCCGGAAAGCAGAGCGGTGACGTCACCGCTCTGCTTTCCGGCTCACAGACAGTACAGGAGGAGAGCAGAGCACAGCGCTGGAGGACAGACGGCTGTAGGTAAGTATCTAGTGTTTGTTTTTTTTTACTTTTAGCATGGTAACCAGGATAAACATCGGGTTACTAAGCGCGGCCCTGCGCTTAGTTACCCGATGTTTACCCTGGTTACCAGTGAAGACATCGCTGGATCGGTGTCACACACGCCGATCCAGCGATGTCAGCAGGAGTCCAGCGACGAAATAAAGTTCTGGACTTTATTCAGCGACCAACGATCTCCCAGCAGGGGCCTGATCGTTGGTCGCTGTCACACATAACGATTTTATTAACGATATCGTTGCTACGTCACAAATAGCAACGATATCGTTAACAATATCGTTATGTGTGAAGGTACCTTTAGAATGGGTGATCTAACTATTCAGAAGGGCTTTGTCCAATAGTGGACAATCCATTTAAGCCATACAGTAGCTTGGTGATATAAACTCATCTCTCTCACCCACAAAGCTCTCCACAGTTCTGCACTGCCTTATATCTCCTCTCTCATCTCCGTCTATCGCCCTAAACGTGCCCTCTGTTCTACAAATGACCTAAGACTAACATCCCCCGTAATCTGAACCTCGCACCTCCGTCTCCAAGACTTCTCTCATGCTGGGCCAGCTCTCTGGAATGCACTTCCCCAGACGATCAGACTGATACCTAGCCCCGACCTATTCAAGTGCGCTTTGAAAACCCATCTCTTCAAACAAGCCTACCACATCAACTACTCAGTAAACTAACTTTGTCCTGTTCCTTCCTTCCAAATATTATCTGCATGCGAATCTGCACCCTACTATTCATCTGTCTCCACACCCTCCATGCACACGATAACTGCACTTGATACTTGACTATTGCACTTAAACACACGGGCTGATGACCGGATCATGCAGCTTCATATGAAAATCCCTATTTATTATAATTGCCAGACCTGAAATAACAAGCACTTTTCACCTATTGTGTCCCCCCATTTCCTTGTAGATTGTAAGCTTGCGAGCAGGGACCTCACCCCTAATGTCACTGTTTAAATTGTCTTAACTTGTACTGAATTTATTGTCTGAACATGTCCCCGCTTATTGTAAAGTGCTGCGGAATATGTTGGCGCTATATAAATCAAAAATTATTATTATAAATTATTATTATTTCCAGATGCTGTCCACCTCACGTAGCTGCCAGTAAAGTATGCTCAGTTTATGCATTAAACACTTACCGGTCACTGTCTTCTGCCATTTTGGCTGCTACGGTCATCTCCAGCATCAGGTGACCACAACTGTCACCAGCCAGCTCACACGGCATTTCTGTGTGGATTAGAAGTAACTTTTTCAATGGAAATCTATGAGACTCAGAATGGGACTCTCATAGACATACCTCAAGAAAGGAAGTAATAGTCCAATGTGTGATTCACCAAGAAAAATCTGTGGTCACATAATGCAGGAGAGGAATAGAGCAACTCTAGAAATGGCAGGAGACTGTAACCTGTAAGTATTTTAATGCACACGATAGAGAATATATATATATATATACATACATATACACACACATACACACATACACCCATAGAGTACACACACATACACACACACACACATACACACACATACACACACACATACACACACACACACATACACACATACACACACATACAAACATACACACTACTCATTGATATTAGGTAGGGGAAAAAAATAAATTGCTGGAGTGGTGCTTTAGTTTCAGTGAACTGTCCTCACCCTGAAAATGGTTCTACAAAAATTTACACACAATTGAACAAACACTGTAGCCTTGATTAATGAAGACTAGCAGTATAATTGCCTGTCTTGACAAAAAGTGCAGTGGAGTAAGGCACCAAATTAATTAAGAGGTGTGTACCCCTTAACCCCTTCCCAACCTTTGACGCAGCGTATGCGTCATGAAAACCTGTGCCAATCCGACCTGTGACGCAGCATATGCGTCATGGCCGGATTGCGCTCCTGCAGGCCGGGTGAAAGGGTTAACTGTAATTTCACCCGGCCTGCAGGGACAGGAGGAGTTCTACTTTAGCCCAGGGGGGATGGCTTCACCCCCACGTGGCTACGATCGCTCTGATTGGCTGTTGAAAGTGACGTTTCACTTTCACTTTCAATCAGAGCGATAGTAATATTTCACCAATGAAAATTGGTGAAATATTACAATCCAGCCATGGCCGATGCTGCAATAGCATCAGCCATGGCTGGAGATCGCGATCTGACCCCCCCCACCGCCACCGATCTCCTCCCCTCCGGTCCTCCGGTCCTCCGTCCTGTCATCTAGCATCCCCCGCTCCCCTCCCGTCTCCTGTCCGCTCCCTCCGCTGTCCGATCCCCCCCCATCATACTTACCGACCTCCCGTGTGCCTCCCGGTGTCCATCCGGCTGCTGCATGGGCGCCGCCATCCTGGAAAATGGCTGGCGCATGCACAGTGCGCCCGAGGAATCTGCTGGCTGGCAGATTCGTTACAAGTACATTTTGATCGCTGTGATAGGCTCTATCACAGCGATCAAAATAAAAAAAATAATAAATAAACCCCCCCTTTATCACCCCCATGGATAGGGACAAAAATAAAATAAATAAATTTTTTTTTCTTTGCCCCACTAGGATTAGGGTTAGGGTTAGGGTTAGTTGACACTGCGTCTAAGCAGTCCGTTAGACGGACTACGTTACACCATGGCATAAACGCGGTGTAACGTAGTCCGTTATGGCCGCCATTGACAGCAATGTCGGACGCATCACTAGCGCACTCCCACAATAGGTGTACACTAGGGATGTGCCGTCATTGAGTGACGGACCCGGAGACGCGGGCTGCAGCGTTTCCGGGTCCGTCACTGCTAGCGCAGATAGAGCTAGCAGATGCTCTATCTGCGCTAGCGCGATGCAAACGTCGGCACTTGCGCTAGCAGCAGCCCGTTAGCGTATGTGCTGAACGGGCTGCTGCTAGCGAATTGTGAACCTGGCCTTAGGGTTAGGGTTTGGGTTACGGCTAGAATTAGGGTTAGAACTAGGGTTAGGGTTAGAATTAGGCTTTGTGCACACAGTACGGATTTGGCTACGGATCTGCAGCAGGTTTGGCCGCTGCGGATTCGTAGCAGTTTTCCATCAGGTTTACAGTACCATGTAAACCTATGGAAAACCAAATCCGCTGTGCCCATGGTGCGGAAAATACCGCGCGGAAACGCTGTGTTGTATTTTCCACAGCATGTCAATTCTTTGTGCGGATTCCGCAGCATTTTACACCTGCTCCTGTATAGGAATCCGCAGGTGAAATCCGCACAAAAAACACTGGAAATCCACGGTAAATCCGCAGGTAAAATGCAGTGCCTTTTACCTGCGGATTTTTCAAAAATCTCACACGAATCCGCAGTGTGGGCACATAGCCTTAGGGTTAGGGTTGGAATTAGGGCTAGGGTTGGAAATAGGGTTAAGATTAGGCTGGGGTTAACGGTATGGTTAGAATTAGGGGTGTGTTGGGGTTAGGGTTGGGATTAGGGTTAGGAATGTGTTGGGGTTAGGGTTGCGATTAGGGTTATGGCTAGAGTTGGGATTAGGGTTAGGGGTGTGTTGGGGTTAGTGTTGGAATTAGAATTGAGGGGTTTCCACTGTTACGGCACATCAGGGGTCACCAAACGCAACATGGCGCCACCATTGATTCCAGTCAATCTTGCATTCAAAAAGTCAAATGGTGCTCCCTCCCTTCCGAGCCCCGACGTGCACCCAAACAGTGGTTTAGCCCCACATATGGGGTGCCAGCATACTCAGGACAAACTGTGCATCAATTATTGGGGTCCAATTTCTCCTGTTACCCTTGTGAATATAAATTGCTTGCTAAAACATAATTTTTGAGGAAAGAAAAATGATTTTTTATTTTCACGGCTCTGCATTGATAAGTTCCCTGGGGGGTCTAGTTTCCAAAATGTGGTCACTTGTGGGGGGTTTCTACTGTTTAGGCACATCAGGGGCTCTGCAAACACAACGTGACGCCCGCAAAACATTCCATCAAAGTCTGCATTTCAAAAGTCACTACTTCCCTTCCGAGCCCCGACGTGTGCCCAAACAGTGGTTTACCCCCACATATTGGGTACCAGTGTACTCAGGACAAACTCAGCAACAACTATTGGGGTCCAATTTCTCCTGTTACCCTTGTGAAAATAAAAAATTGCTTGCTAAAACATCATTTTTGAGAAAAGAAACATGATTTTTTATTTTCATGGCTGTGCGTTGTAAACTTCTGTGAAGCACTTGGGGGTTCAAAGTGCTCACCACATATCTAGATAAGTTCCTTGGGGGGTCTAGTTTCCAAAGTGGGGTCACTTGTGGGGGGTTTCTACTGTTTAGGTACATCAGGGGCTCTGCAAACGCAACGTGACACCCGCAAAACATTCCATCAAAGTCTGCATTTCAAAAGTCACTACTTCCCTTCCGAGCCCCGACGTGTGCCCAAACAGTGGTTCCCCCCCACATATGGGGTATCAGCCTACTCAGGACAAACTGGACAACAACTTTTCAGGTCTAATTTTTCCTGTTACTTTTGTGAAAATAAAAAATTGTTGGCTAAAAAATAATTTTTGAGGAAAGAAAAAT
The DNA here is from genome assembly GCF_032444005.1 of Ranitomeya imitator. NCBI lineage: Eukaryota > Metazoa > Chordata > Amphibia > Anura > Dendrobatidae > Ranitomeya > Ranitomeya imitator. The sequence continues at coordinate 34,356 of NW_027193440.1, forward strand.
GTTTTTTTATTTTCACGGCTCTGCGTTATAAACTTCTATGAAGCACTTGAGGGTTTAAAGTGGTCACCACACATCTAGATTAGTTCCTTGGGAGGTCTAGTTTCCAAAATGGGGTCACTTGTGGGGGAGCTCCAATGTTTAGGCACACAGGGGCTCTCCAAACGCGACATGGTGTTCGCTAAAGATTGGAGCCAATTTTTCATTGAAAAAGTCAAATGGCGCTCCTTCCCTTCCGAGCCCTGTCGTGCGCCCAAACAGTGGTTTCCCCCCACATATGGGGTATCGTTGTACTCAGGACAAATTGTACAATAACTTTTGGTGTCCAGTTTCTCTTTTTACCCTTGGGAAAATAAAAAAATTGTTGCTAAAACATCATTTTTGTGACTAAAAAGTTAAATGTTCATTTTTTCCTTCCATGTTGCTTCT